>NW_026734620.1:0-89290 GCF_949786415.1 Peromyscus eremicus
TGGCTTTGTCACCTTATACCAGCTAGCAATGGCAAGAGAACCTTTGAGAACAAACAAGAGGTTACATCTCAAGTCAGGAGCAGAAGGGATGGGAGAGAGAGGCCAAGGTTGCTTCCTTTATTGCATGCCCGCCCCCCTTTGAGAACTCACAAGGTACATGAGAACTGCATCATGGCCCCACAGCCTGGCAGTTACACCATCTTCCCAAAGTGCCATCCTGGACACTAAACCTTTCACTGCAATGAACCCTTCTGGACACCAAAGTCATAGCAGCAACTGTCACCTTTAATTCCTAAACATTTCATCATCCTAAAAGGAAAGTCAGGTCTGCAGAGATGGTTAAACATGCTTGCTGTTCTTGCAGAGAACCAGGGTTCAGTTCCCAGCACCTACATCTGCTACCTCACAGCTGTTTTAAAGGTTGCACACATCATAACTTGTTTCAAACGTCTCACTGCGTTTTGTGGTTGAGTAATAACTGTTATATGAATAGATCACAACTTGCTTTGGAGCTCAGTGCTTGGGTCGGTTCAGCCTCTGGCTGATATGAGTGCTGTTGTGAGGGCAACTGGATTTGCCACTAATGTTCATGAATGGATTTCACTCTTGTGTTTAGAAATCCTCAAAGCCCCCCTCCCTTTTTTCTTTTTCCTTTCCTCCTACAACAAACCTTACTTTGCTGTTTTTCTTTCTGACATAAAAAACTGCTCTGCATGCTCTTTGAAGAATTAAACAATACATATAAATAAAGTAACAGTCACTTAGAGTCTAGAAGTCCTGAGCTAGCTAACTGTCCACTAGCATCTTAGAGACCATTATTAATTCATCTTTATGAAGAGCAACCTGTGACTGTGTGTGTGTGTGTGTGTGTGTGTGTGTGTGTTATGCATGCACATGAATATGGTGGTGTACCCTCATGCAGTTGCCAAAACAGGACATCAGGTGTCTTCCTCTGTTGCTCTCCAGGCTATTGCTTTGAGATAGGATCTCAATGAATGAGAAACCTCTCTTTCAGCTGGACTGGCTGGACATTAAGATCTTGGGATTCTCCTTTCCCCACTCCGTAGTGTTGAAGTTACAGCCATGCCTGGCTTTTTACGTGGGTTCTGAGAATCCAAACCTAGGTTCTACTTGCAAAGCAAGTGCTCCTACCACTGAGCCATCTCCTCAGATAATGGTTAATTCACGTAAACTCATGAATGGAACCCAGCACCCGGAACACATTAAATGGCAGCTAAATGCTTAGACATTGCTGATTCTCCCACTCTGCACACAGGAGCTGCTAGACACAGGGCAGTGGCAGAGTCTACAAGGTCCCAGTGAGACTTCTTGCTGGCTATAATGCTCACATAGAAACATACAAAAGATGATGGAATTAGAGATGATAGCAGAGCAAAGCTGTGGGTCCCTAGCTAGGAATAGGCCAGTTCTAGGTAAGGGGTTTGGGTGCGCTGGTTAGAGGTGATGAACCACTACATCTGAATGGGATCATCAAGGCCCGATGGGAGGTAAATACAGTAGTCCTCCTTATTGGCAGTTTTGCCCTGTGGTTTCAGTTTTCTGTGGTCAGCCTTGGTCTAAAAATATTAAATAGAAGAAAAAAATTTCCCTGCCCACCCGCCCCCTAAATAGAAAAAATTTAAAGTAAGCAATTCAAAGGCTCAGTTGCTTGCCATTTTGAGCAGCGTGATGAAATCTTGCCCCATCCTGCTCTGGAAGGAGAAGACAAGGGGGGTCAAGTCTGCCTGCTGTTGGGTTATCTGGTGGCCACCTCATTTACCAGACTGCCTGTCAGGTCCGGCAGTGTTGTGTTCTTTGCTAACTCCACACTTCCTGGCAACCCTGTAGGGCACGTAGAAAGAAACAGCTCTGTAGGGTGGGGTTGGCCCCTCTCCAACAGGATCTAGTGCCTGCCCCGACTGATCAATGAGCTGGCCATGTGCGCCTTGGAAACAGTGTGGCCTCTTCCTTTCGTGCTCAGAGCACCACTGCACCAGGCCTTGGGAGGGAAGAGGTTTGGTCCTGAGCCTTCCCTCTTGTCCCCAGCCAGCCTCATGTCCACAAGAGCAGGCTTTCCTTCCTTGTGGCTCTTCTCCTTGGCCGACCTGGGCCCATAGACACCAGGATGATAAAAGACAGCGGTTCTGCTGTGGGTGGGTCCCCTCTCCTGTCACTGCTCTGCTGTGGGTGGGTCCCCTCTCCTGTCACTGGCCCCGTCAGGCAGCAGATATGTTGTGAAGGCACTGTGGAGACCCGGCCTTTGATCTGTCCTCTCTGTGACCATTCTTTACGGTGCTTTTTCAAGATGGAGGGCTGCTCTCAGAGCTCCAGAGCAGCTTGCTTTGGCATATGCCCACATCAACATTTTTCTTCTGGACCGTGTACCCTGCTAGTGGGCATGAAGAGTGGAATGGTAGAATGAAACCGAGGTTTATCATGGCCTTTCTCTTACAAGTTTAACTGCGCACCGTGTTTACCATCTCTCCAGTGCTGAGTTTTCATGTGTTTTTAAGGACTAATTGTGAGCCCTGCTGAAAAGTTTGTGTAGGAAGGAACGCTTCTTTTTCCCCCCCTTCAATTTAAACAGCAGCCCTAGTTGGCATGACAACCCCTCTATTAAAAGTAAAGCTAAGAGCCCTGCTTCCTCTGTTTTTCAGAATGAACCCAAGCTGCTAAGGAGGTTTGTTACTCAAGTCTGACTATTAACAATTCCACTTTGACAGAATATTATGGGGTCTTTTGGAAATGGTGTGTGTTCCCCCTACATAGTCCTGGCAGCTTTAACAAGAGAAGGGATATTTTTAATCTTTCCCTTGAACTCATGTTCATTTGTTTATGGTAAATCTAGTTCTGTGGGTAGAACTGTATGGCTAATGACTGTACCAAAAGGACATTTGTACCTCCCCAATCTTAACACTTCTGATATCAGGAGACCCTGCAGAAATGCTGCCCACCTCCAACCCTGCTTAGTGGACCACCATCAGCTAGGATGCTTCAGGGCTTGACTGCACCCTGCCTTGCCCTAGGTACCCAAGTGAGGCAACAATGTATGAGGGTGCCAGTGTAGAGACTGTTGAGACATACACAGGGCACAGTCCAGGTTCTCATGGGCTGAAAGACCAGTGCTTGGCAGCCAGTGTCCACTCAGCTTTTCTTGGGTTTTGGAGATAAACTCTCCTGGAAGAGCAATGAGTGCTTCTTCTCAGACTATTACCAAGGTTTTAAGGGTCTCTCAGTGAGAATTAGGAAGCTTTAGGATACATGACCTTGCTTGGGACAGAGCCACTAGACAGATCTTGACTCTGGCCTACCTTTCTGAACCAACCTGGTAGAACCATTAATGCCATCTTTTGCACGACAGCCTGCCCCAGAGAATCTCAGCCCCTGGTACAGTTGCCGGGGTTTCCATCGCCCCACAGTGGACGCCTTCTTAGTGAAGCATGCTTTCCTCTCCTCAGTGAGAATACTGGTGTTCCTGGGAACGTTGGGAGCAGAGGAAACCCTTAGTGTGCTCCAGCTTCGAGAAACACTTTTCCAGGTGTACACTGCCTGCCTCATGTTTTGTTTGCATTTATTTTCTTCTTAAAAAAATTAGTATGCTGTCTTAGTCTTTGAAAGGCAAAATTCATAAATATTTAATGACATTCACACTGTGTGCAACTATCATCATTATTGCAAACGTATCCATCACCTCAAATAGAACTGTACAGAGTTAGCAATAGTTCCCCATCCCTTCCTCGCATGTGTGTGTGCGCGCACACACACACACACACACACCCTGGCAACCTCTAATCTTTCTGCCTGTGAATTTGCCTATCTCAGGTACCTAGTATAAACAGGTCGGGTAGCATGTGCCCTTTAATGTCGCTGAGCTGATGTTTTAAGATTCAGCCTTGTTACGATAGTACATCTGACAGCATGTTATCAGAACTGCATCCCTTTTTTGTCAGGATAATGTCCACTATACATATCTGTGACATTTTGTTTATCCGTTCACTTATGGATGGATGTGTTAGTTGTCTTCACCTTTTGATGATGAATATGCTATGATGAATATGCCATGAACACTACCACATTCTAACACTTGGCATAAAATAGATCATGCAGTCCATACCCTGTATGTCTGGCTTACTCACTTAGCTAGTCTTCTTAACTCAGCCTTGTTGTAAAGGTGTATCTGACAGTGTGATAGCAGAACTCCAGCATTCCTGAGTTCCTCTTCCCAGTTCTCTAGGGGTGGAGCTTCCAAGTCATATGGAAATTCTGGGTTGAACCTTTTGAGGAACTGCCACCTTCTTTTCACAGTGGCCTTCCATTTCACACTCTACCCCAGCTCTCCTGTGCTCACCAATACCCATTACTTTGACTGCAGCCACCCTGGTAGGTGGTAAGTGGTATTTCGTTGTGCATTTGACTTGCATTTCCCTAATGCACAGAACATCTTTTTGTATGCTTATTTCCGGTTGTGTGTCTTCTTTGGATAGATGATTATTCATGCCTTGTGCCCATCTTTAAGTTGTCAATTTTAATTGTTATAGTTGTCCTTGATTTAAAGTGTATAATAAATTCTTACCAGATAGTTCTCCTATTCTACATGTTTGCTATTCACTTTCTCAATTGTGTCCTTTAATGAACAAGGTTTGGATTCTGACTAAGCCCTGTGCATTTTCTTCTGCTGCTTAAGCTTTGGTGTCTTTCTAAGGATCTGTTGGTTCAGTGCCAAATCCAAAGCCATGATCGTGTACCCTCTCATCTCCCCCAATCGGTTTTTGAGTTTTATTCCTGGACTTAGGGCTGTTGAGCTACTCTGGGTGAAATTTGTATATGATGTCTTAGTTTGTTTTTCTGTTCTGTGATAAAATACCCTGGCCAAAGCAGTACAAGGGAGAAAGGGTTTGTAATTACAGGTTATAAAGCCGCAGCACCAGGGCCCTGAGAGAACTGGTCACATGATAGCCATAGTAGAGAGAAAATAGCAGGGCATTAATGTATGCGTGCCAGTGCTCTGCCCCTTTCTCTAGTCCTGAACATTCCATGGCTCCAAAGTCCAGGGAATGACAGTCAGGTGGTCTTCCAACCTCAGTTAATGTAATGAAGTTAATCCCTCACAGACAGCCTCACAGGCCCTTCTCTCAGATGATTCTAGATTGTGACAAGGGGACAATCAGAACTAACCATCGCAGAGGCTATTGTTTGAGTGTGGAAATCATAAAATTCAAGACTTTTCATTGAAGAGATTATTCCTTCCCTTATTGAATGGACTCACCCCTCTTGCAGAAGCCATTCTGGCCATCCATGGTCCTTATAGTGTTCCACTGGCTGTATGTTTTGGGCCTTATGCAAATACACAACAAAAAGGACGCGTCCTCGCTCGGGGTGTGGTTTCATCACCTCCGCTTCAGTCCTGTCAGAACGCCTCCCGTCTCTGGGTCTCCAGAGTTCACTGCAGTCCTCCTCAGTACTTTCTCTTTGTCTGTGGCTCTCCTTGAGAGACAGCTGGGAGATTGGGCCCAGCTCTCTTTGTGTTTGTTCCTTCATTTAGGCTTGTGATGTACATTTGCTTTGTATACAGTACCCCACTGGCCTGGGTGCCACTGGCCTGCCACACTCTGGGCTCCGTACTTCTCTCTACAGTCCCTGCATCCACATTGAGGTGAAGCTGCAGCCACAGTCTAAAGGTTCAAACTTGGTGTCCCCAGCCAGATCAGAAGGGGAAAGGCAACTGAGGAGAGGAGGGAGAGGAACTACACAGGCCACATAGCAGAGGCTGTTGGCTTTGAGTAGGAACCACGGCTCCTGTACTCACTCTGTGAACACTTGGTCAAGCTGCCTCATAAAGTAGAGAAGGTTGACTGTTAGAGGATGCCGTCGGGTCCATTGAAAAGACCCCAATTTCTATTCTCACTGTGGCCAGAGGCAATAATGTCCCTTAATTTAAGCATTTTCTAAAACAATAAAACTTGGTGATCCTCTGCCTGGAGCAGCTTTACTGTTTGAAAGCCAAAAAAAAAAAAAAAGTCAGGGAGGGGTGGGGCAAGCGTATCCTGTATTTTATTTCCAAAATAAGGGGGAGGAGACTTGAGCGAGCTTTGACTTTGTGTGTGTTTTCCCACACATCAGGAGGGGAGGCTTTTGTTTGTTACTTCGAGTCCTGTAAGCGTGACCTCTACACACCCTATGATTAGGTATTCTGTGTGTCTGAAACAGGCATCCCAAATGGCTAAATAACTTAGGTAAGGTTTCCCTGCTAAAAGAAGCAACGTGTCATTCATCTGCCATGGTAATTTTTTGAATGTGTTATTACATAAGTGTAAAGAGTTACATTAATAACATTTAATAATCAACTCAATAAATACATACAATGCAAGAAATAGCATCCTCCTAGGTGAAGCGCCCTGAAGGATCTCCGCAGTGAGAACTGTCCACATGGAAAAGGAAGAGAGCTTGGGTGGTACTGTTCTCTTAGCAGTGGTGGCTATCAGCTTTGGGCTTCAAACCAAGTGCACAGGGTATCCGATTATTTATTTCTAGCCCTTCCCCCATGGGCTTCGGATGCTGAGTCTCATTCTTGAATTCCCAGAATAGGCCCTGGCTTCTCGCGGCGGCCTGCGGTATTATGCAGCTGTCACTGCGCACGCCCAGTTGGTGTAATTGGGCTTTATGTACAAGGAAGGTAATTGCTAAATCCCTTTCTTGTGCCAGAAGAGCGGCTCGTTCCCGGAACCCTTCAAAGATAGCTTCATATGAAAAGCCAAAGTAAGAGAAAGGCAAAGGCCTTACTCGAGCAGGAAGTAAGTTTGCAAGGGACATGCTGACTACTACCCCCGTGATGATGCCCTTTAGCCTCTAAGGGATCTACTGCCACATATCCATGGCATCTGGCAATTGTCACCTGTCCATCCTGGAAAGCCATCATACTGCTGCTCCGTTCGTCTTCTCTTCTAACTGTGGAGATGATTCAGAGGTGTCCACGGTGCTGTTTATATCTGACCCACATCCCTCCCCAGCCTCACTCCCCTTCCTCTGACATCGGAAGTAAAAGGGACCAGGGTCTCACTCTCGTAGCTACTTTCCACTCAGGCTCCTGTCACTCTCCCGTTCCCAGGGACTTTCCTGCTTCAGGTCAGAACCCATAGGATCTGCTGCCACATTGTGTCACAAAAGCAGCCACAGCCGCTGTCTCAACTGCAGGATTGCTGCTCACCCTGCCAGACACCCTTGGGAGCACTGCCCATGCACTGCCCCTGCCCCACGAATAGCCCTGTGGCTGGAGAGGGGTGTGGTGATCGAGCCTGGGCCATCTGTTCTCAGAGCTGGGGTCTTCTCTACCGAGCCGCTCAGCAGCCCTCCTACGAAGCCAGGTCTGCGTGCTCCAGCAGCTTCCTGCACTTCTGTCCCGTCCTGCCACCTCTGCACTGACACCTGCTGCCTTCTGAAAAGTCTGCTGGCATCAGTAGAATCAGTTTCCCCTAGAAACACTACTGAAATATGTGTGTTCCTTATTTTATGTTGTCAGCAGACAGCCTCTCACCAGCCTCCTTACGAACATTAAAACTGGCCACCTTCACTCTGTGACATACAGAGTGTTTGGGGTTCCTTAAAAGGCTCACCAAACAACTGGAGTGAGCACCTACCCCAGCTAGGAGAAAGATTGTGGGTATCAAGTGTCTCCAGTCACAACACAAGTCTCTTCTTGTAATGGAGCTTTGGGTGACCTAAGTTCTTAGAGGTGTGTATCTGAACGTTTCCGAGAACATAAGGGAGGACTTGGCTAGATACTCCAACACTGGGCCTGGCCTCGGAGTTTTGGAGCATCTGGAGCTGTTCGGACATTTTCAGAGCTGGTGTGCTTGGACTGTGTGGCAGAGATGCCAAGAGCCCACAGGAAGACAGGGCACAGCTGTGACACAGAGTGCACACACCTCTAGTCTGGGGTGAGGTTAGTTTGGCAGTGTTGGTTTGCACATTCATTCTCTCTCTCTCTCTCTCTCTCTCTCTCTCTCTCTCTCTCTCTCTCTCTCTCTCTCTCTCCTTTTTTTAAAATTTCATTTTGTGAGTATGTGTGTTTTGCCTGAATGTATGTTTGTGCACCATGTACATATCTGGTAGCCAGGGAGACCAGAAGAGGGGGTCAGAGCCCTACAGACTGTTGTGAGCTGCCATATGGGTGCCAGGAACCAAACCCAGGTCCTCTGGAAGGACAGCCAGTGCTCTTAACCTCTAAGTCATCTCTCCAGCTACTCTCATTGCTTTTTTGAGACAGGGTCTCACTGTGTCATACATGCTGGCCTCCTGCCTCAGCCTCCTGAGTACTAAGGTTACAGACATGCACCACCATACCTGGCTAAAGTTCTTAGGTGTTTGTGTGGTATGCATGTGTGTCCGGTACTTAGGGTAGAGCCCAAGGCCTTGCATATGCTGGACAAGTACATATCAATGAGTTGCATCCCAACCCTTTTGAAGTACATCCTCAGCCATTGTAACTCTCTTTATGATTCCTCCATGGCTTATCATGGGATGTGGGTTGCTGTAGCTCTGAGGGAGAGGCTCACACTAGAAGACTGAAAGTCATTGTGGAGGAAATGCACGGCTCGCCTCAGTCCTTGTCGAGCTGAGTGCTTGTTAAAGGTAGGTCTGAAATGTACCATTTGGCTGGCTGTCACGGAATCAGTGAAGTTTCTTGGAAATTCTGCAGATTGTAAAGATTTCAGTGTTTAATGGCTTCAGGAATCCAGCCTAAAGATGCTTTGGGAGCAGGCACCTCATTAGCAGAAAGTACTGCTGGAGCTTGAAATCCTTAGGGATCATGAGGCCCCTGTTCAGTACACAGTGCTGCACACAGCAAGAGTGGCACGCCAAGTGACTGGAGTCTCGGGTCATCGGCTGCTGCCATGATTATGAGCTCAGACTCTGGAACCAGGCTATGGATTCACAGCTGGCTTTATCATCAGCTCACTGCGATGCCATGTGTCACTTAAATCACCTGCGCTTCAGCCTCCTGGCCCCTCAAGGAGGATGGTGATTGTACCTTCCTGTGCTGATAGGGTTTTAAGGATGATCAAAGGAGCCAATGCTTAGAATAGGGACTGCTACAGAGCAAGTGCTAGCAGAAGCCGTGACACAGAAGTGTGCAGGCCCACACAATAGCCCAGGTCCCGGTATCGGGCTGTGTTTGCGAGGGCCTCATATGAAACTATTTTATAAAATGTAGATGGTAGTAACTCCTTACTGTAAATTTGGAGTTGAGATACATAATTACAAGTATTATGTAATCTGTGTGTGTGAGCGGTGAATTTCCTACCCAAGGTTGAAAGATACTTTTTATTTCCCTGTAGGTTTATGGTTTTGCTTTTCACATTTGTCTCTTGTATGCCCTGAACAGATTTTTATGAAACATTTAGGTAAAATTCAATTTAAAATATTTTTCTTTAGGAGTAAGTAGTCATAGTACAACTTGATGTAAAGTTTCTTTTTCTCCTCTAACCTGTAATGCTAGCTTGCTCTTTCTCTGCCCCCTACACCCTCGACTCCCCAGCTTTTTTGAACAGGGTCTCATTTTATAGCTCCGGCTGGCCTGGAATTCACTCTGTAGGCCAGGGTGGCCTCTAACTCACAGAGATCCACCTGAGCGCTGGGACTAAAGGTGTGCACCACCATGCCTGGCCGTGCTCTTCCATAAATCCGGGCTCTATGCAGTCGTGGGCTTCTTGTTTCTGTCTACTCAGTGGCTGGTTTGCTTGATCTTGGAGCACTGTAGTTTAATCCTAATTATTACAACTTCAGATAAAGATCTTAGAAAAACCAAGATGCCTCTACCTTTGGTTATTTAAAAAAAAAAAAAAAATGCCAGGCAGTGGTGGTGCACACTCTTAATCCCAGCACTAGGGAAGCAGAGGCAGATGTAGCTCTGTCAGTTCGAGGCCAGCATGCTCTACAGAGTAAGTTCCAGGACATCCAGGCCTATACAGAGAAACCCTGTCTTGAAAAACAAAAAAACAACACACACAAAAAAACAAAAATAATAACAACAAAAATTGAGCTGGCCAGATTGCTCAGTGGGTAAAAACACTTGCCATCCAGCCTGGTAATCTGAGTTTGTTTGCGTGCGTGCATGTGTGTGTGTTGGCATGTGTGTGTGTTGGCATGTGTGTGTGTTGGCATGTGTGTGTGTGCAGGCATGTGTGTGTGTTGGCATGTGTGTGTGTGCCGGCGTGTGTGTGGGGGCATGTGTGTGTGTGCGTGCATGTGTGTGTGCAGGCATTTGCTTATGTAGAAGTATGCTGTATGTTAGGAGGCCAGAGGTGAGTGCTAGTTGTCTTCAGAGGCTCTCCCCATTGTTTTTGAGACTGAGCCTCTCACTAAACCAAGAGGCTACTGATTCAGACTGGCTCTGCCTCACAGGAATATGTTGCCATGCCTTACTTTTTTTTGACATGGGTGCTGGAGATCCAAACTCAGATCCTTGTGTTTAAACAAGCACTTACTTTACCAACTGAGCCATCCCCCAGCCTCTAAGATTGCTCGAGTTGTCTTCTCCACTCTCCAACCTCCCCGTTTTGTTTTATTGTGTGTTACGTCTTGCATTTGTGTGTCTATCTCCACAGCCACCTCATGCCACCTTGACAGAGAAAGCAGTGGGCTGGGCAGGCAGCCCTCTTGGGCCCCCTTTCCCTTGAGGCACCTGACTCATCACAGGACGGCCTGGCAGCTGGCCACTTGATTCCAGGAGCCTGATGCTCCTGTGTCTTCCGGGGCCTGGTGTGTTCCCTCGGTTTTCTCTGTCTGCCTGGCCCTCCTTGTTGAAGATCTGCTCTGGTCATTTGCCTCTGTGAGGAAATAAGAACATAGTGAAGTAGCCTATCTGCATCCTCCCGCCTGGGCACCACTAGTGAGCCTTCCCTTCCTTCCTCACCCGCACCTTTTTTTCCTCCTCTGGCCCCAGGCCTCACTGGCCCTAAGGCCTGCTGTCCTCCAGTGCGCTCCACAGTATCCTCATGGAACCAAGGGCTTTGTTAGCTCCAGCAGCGGCTTGTCCTGTTTCCAACCCATTGCCCCCTTCCTGAGACTGAGTGGTGACATGCTTCCATGCCCTCTCCCCAGGGTCTCCACCTCAGTTTCTTCTCTCACTCTTCCTCCCTTCCCCTTCAGGAGAAATGGTGCCCGCCATCCTCCTGTGGGGGCCTGCCCTTTCTGGCTCTGACTTGGACATATTTGTGGACTTTGAAGACCCTAGAACATTCCATTTCCTAGCCTCCGTGGGCTTCTACCTCACCTGCCCCAGTGGGTGGTTATGTCATGCTTCCTGCTGGGGCCTTGCTACCCAAAAGGCAGTTTATGAACTGTGTACCACAGCAGCCTGGCCAGCACTGGAGAAGCCAAGAAGCCTGAGTGTGCCCTTGGCTTCCACAGTGGTGCCGAGCAGGGGTAGGAGAATGAAAGCCGTTCATTAATCCACAGTTATGGTGGCAGGAGATCTCAGGGGACAGAAGAAAAGAAAACATAACCTGGAAAAGCAGCTGACATCTCAAAGATGACATGACTTCAACCCTGCCACCTAGTGATCTGTTTGTCCAAATTGGATTCATGGGCTTGCCATGGCCAAACTGAGGCACAGTCTTTGCCCCTCTTCCTAAAGTACCATTCCTGTCTCCAAACTAGGTTCTTTTCTCATCACCCTGGCCCAGTTCAGTGGCCGTTCTTGTTGATGCCCCCTTGAAGCCTTTGGTCACTTCCATAGGGCTCCCATTTCTGCCCGTGGACACTTGTCAGTTTGGGCCTTGTGGTTGGGATGCTTGTGTGCCAGCCTCCATCCCTTCCCAGAGCACAGCTGCTCGTGTGTCTAGCCGGCTGGGAACTGTTGTAGCATCTGGCGTCATGCTCCGCATGGCGGGGGAATGCCCGGAAGGTGGAGAGTTCTAGGCATTCAAGGTTAGTGGAGTGGGCAGACTTAACTACTGTGGGTACAAACCCACATGGGTCTGCCATTTCAGTTCTCAGTGTGGAGATGTTGTTTTTTCTTTCCAACCAGTGCTTGGAAAGAGCCATGAAGTTTGCCTTTGAGGAGTTCCACCTCTGGTACCAGTTTGCTCTGTCTCTGATGGCTGCTGGAAAGGTGAGTCTCTTCATGAGTTCAACTCTCTTATGCCATTGAATTTCATGAAAGATACACCTACCCCCTCATGGAAGGCTAAGATAAGATTTCAAACTATCCTGTGGCCTTTTCATAATGGACCACCAAATTTAATTATTTAGGGTCCAAGATGGGCATAGGACTAAGATGCCCTTTTTTAACCTGTTGTGACTCACTCCTGTGAAATGTACATGGTTAGATTAAGTCTTGAACTCCTTTGGGAATGTAGACACATCGCAGAGGTGTGTGCGTATGTGTGCACATGTGTCTGAGGGTGGGGGGAGGCTGGGGTGGGGTGAATGGGGGAGTGTCTAGGTTCTCCCCGGCAGTGTGATGTGTCAAGCAGCAGATGATACTCGCCATAAGCATGACTTGCTGCTGCTGTGTGGTGGAAGCCTGGAGTGCTGAGTGACACAAGGCATGTCACTTGGTGCCTCAGTTTCCTTTTTAGCAGCATGGAGTGATGATAAGTGCCTACTTCCTGGAGTCACCAGACAAGTGCAGAAGCATGCACAAGCGTGGGGTGGCAGCCCTGCCGTGTGTACACTTGATAGAGATGCAGCCATTAGTAAATCTGGCACTCAGTGAATTGTGAAGTGTCACCTGGGAGATTAATGGTGCTAACTTAGCTCAGCAGTAGGGTTTGGTACGCTTGTAATTCGAGTTTGTTTTCTGGAGCAGTGCAAACTTCTGCAATTGTATTTTCTCACTGCTGCCGTAGCTGCATAAGCAAGAAGGGAGCTAGGCACGTCCTCGGGCTGCACTGCACCTTGCTCATGATAACAGTTCATGCCTCTGCCCCTCTGAGCCCCAGGCTCTGGTTATTACAGGCCCCTGGTCCCTGCCTGGTTGGGAAACCCCTCGGAGAAGGCTGGAATGTTTCATTCTGTCAACATTGTGAGTTTTACAGAATTGCTCTGTCCTTGTGCAGTCTGCCCGTGCTGTGAAGGTGCTGAAGGAATGCATCCGGCTAAAGCCTGATGATGCCACCATCCCACTCCTGGCAGCCAAGCTCTGTGTGGGTTCCCTTCACTGGGTAAGTGGGCACTTCACCCCTTCTCCACAGGCTCTAGCCCAGGGTCAACTTCTTCCATGCCTCCATGCCAAGCCTCACTCACCCTATGGGAGTCAGTGATTCCCAGGGTGCTCCGGGTTTTCTTTTGAACAGAAATGTGCTTGAAGTAGCGACGATAAGCTAGCCTGGATTCACACTCAGATGCAGCTGCTGTGTGTTGTGACATGTAGGCCTGAGAAGGTCCCAGTGCTTTCTGGCCACTTTTGCTTCAGCACATGTGTAGTACGACTTCCTCCATGTATCTTCTTCACGAGCGCTTTCACAGATAGTCCTGTTCAAACGTGAAGGTGCCGGTGGTCTAGTCTCAGGGTTCTAGTACCTCGACAAATACAGCAGCAGGAAACAGAAAACTGATTAACTTGCTCAGCTGGTAGTATAGATAAGCGTCTCCTACAGTGGAGCATTCACGTCTTTGTTTCAACTTCATCTCCAGTTAGTGGAGGTGAGACTAGTCGGCCCCAAGCCCAGGACTCCCTGTTCTTCCCTTATAGTCCTCACTTGCTTCGTTCTCGCCCAACAGGAGAAAAGTGAGCATCCTTGTAAAGACAATGAGCCATTGTTGTTTGAGGTCCCTTGAAGGAACGTAGCAGAAAAAAGAGCAAGCAGGCCTAGAGTCACAGCCATGGTGTGCTGTGATGAGCTCCTGGGACCTGACAGTTTGGGGCTGTGAGCCGAGGGACAATGCTGAGGGCCTGGAAGGGAGCAACAGAGTGTGCCTTGGCTTGGCACACAAGTGACTGCTGCTCTCCTCCCAACTGGGGTTCTGTTTGTTACTGCGATAAACACCCAAAACAAATCATTTGTAGAGATGGGAGTAACACATCTTTCCTGTCTGTCTTTTCGTACCCTTTAGTATTAAATTCCACAGGCCTCGGCGATCAGGAGTGTAATGAACTTGCGTATGTTACATCCAGCTTCAGCACCATCGTTTGCCACACTTTTAAAGAAACAAATCTCATTCTTTTTCTAGTGAATTGTGCAAGAGGTCTCATTGAGTGTACAGTTCACAAGTTTAGGTTCTCACAGGAATCTGCCAGTTCGAGGCCCATGTGCTGTGTTCTGTAAAATAGGTCGAGTTTTGAAATTGTTAACAGCTTGTGGCAAAGAGAATCCAAGTCTGGATGCATTCTTTATGTCATGAATAAAGGGGAAAGCCCAAACACAAGGCACTTCAAGAGCTTTATTCTTTTCAAATATATTTCATTTGACCTCTGACCCCTGAGTCCGTCCACATTCTAGAACCAACCAGTGAAAAGTGAAGATGGAGAAGGTAGAAGCCCAGCAAATAGGAAAGCAACTCTGGAAAAGAAGGCACGTCGGCAGAAGATAAGCAGGAGTCCTGTGGACCACTGAAAAGGCCCAATAAAGAAAGAGAATTGCGGGCTGGAGAGATGGCTCAGAGGTTAAGAGTACCGACTGCTCTTCCAGAGGTCCTGAGTTCAATTCCCAGCAACCACATGGTGGCTCACAACCATCTGTAATGAGATATGGTGCCCTCTTCTGGCCCGCAGGCATATATGCAGACAGAACACTGTATACGTAATAAATAAATATATCTTTTAAAAAAAAAAAAAAAAAAAAAAAAAAAAAAAAGAAAGAGAATTGCCAGGGTGGAGCTGGAGGCTTGGGGATGATTTCCAAGGCAACCCATTGGAAACCCACTTTTAGCAGCAGGTGCTCATGGGAACTGATGTTAGAAGTTTGACAGGTTGACATTGTTTTTTTGGTTTTTTTTTTAATTTATTTTGCAGTTGGAAGAGGCTGAGAAGTTTGCCAAAACTGTCGTTGATGTGGGAGAGAAAACGTCAGAATTCAAGGCCAAAGGCTACCTGGCTCTGGGGCTCACATATAGTCTGCAAGCCACTGATGGTGAGAGAAGCCCCACCCTGCAGTGTCTCCTAGTCTCCTCTGTCTTAGGAGGGTACAGAAGCTGGGCTGTCCCGGTATCCTGGCCTGGGATACTCTTCTCTTCTTTGTCTAGACTGGGGTGGGAAATGTCAGGCCTGAGCTGGGGTCAGAGGCACATGGGGCTAGTGGTGCCTATCCTAAGAGTAAGAAGAACAAGGCCTCAAGATGAGACCGCCAACACGACTCCACTCCCATCCTGGCCCCAGCCCTTCATCTGGCCCATTCCTAAGGCGAAGGGTGGATATTAGATCTTAGGTACAGTAGTATAGAAGAGTTTAGGGCCAAAAACTCGCAGGGAGCAACCCTTTACTGGCCAGGGACTGTCCACTTCTTTGTTCACACATTTTAACTCACAAATCTGTACACATGCAGTGTAGCTAACCAGTACCCATGGCTCTTGAGGGTAGAGATTTATAGATTTTGAATATACTAAAAAAGTTTTGGTCGAAGGGTTTTTTACTTTAAATTAAATTCTAAAAGTTTTATACACTTAAAACTTTTACAGAAGTATAAGTTGATGTTATTTTCTGATCTTTTTTTTAACATTTTATAAAATATAACATGAATACACACACACACACACACACACACACACACACACACACACACACACACAAACCCTCAGACAAATATATAGCTTAATGACTAGTATAAGGCAAATGCCCTGAAGCACCACCAGAGCAGGAGGTAGAATCTTGCCAGCCTCCTGGGGACTCTCCCACTGCCTCTGTCAGTGGTAGTAAGACAGACTACCACTGTACTCCTACAAATTAACCCAAAGTTTTCATTCTCTACCCTAAAATGCTGCATTTTTGGCATGTCAATTGCTTTTCAATACTGGGTTTCTGGCTACTTTTCCATGTACATTTGATATATTGACCATACTCAGCATATATCTTCAAATATTGACTTTCAGGAGAAAGTCTGAATGCCTTAGACTTACCACATAAATTCTTGATTCAGACTCAACCCTAAGCAGCCTTGAGAATCAGTGTACCCTACTGAATGCACCCTCTTACAACACTCCAGGTTCACTTGGGTCAGTTAGAGGGTCTCTGTAGAGCAGTTAAGGGTCTCAGTAGCCCCAGGCCCAGCTCTGTCCAGCCCTGTGGACAGCCTCCCACTGCTGATGTCTTGGAGGCCAGTGCTGCCCTTGGGCAGCTGTTAGATAAGGGCCTCCTGCAGTGCAGCTCCAGACAGACTGCTCTGGACTCGTCCTTACTCCACTAAAAAGTCCCCTCTTTGTTCCTAGGCAGGCTATAAGGGAGCCATTTCCCTTGTTCTACACAGGGAAGTGTTTGCTCACAGCCAGGAGGCCTCACACGTGTGAACTGATATTCCTATTCTCATGTTGGGTGTGGCAGCTCCATCCTTTATGTTGATATCAATGTATTATGTCCTGGCCATTAGCTAGCCTGAATTAAACTAGCCTAACTTAATCAAGCCAGAGTCTGTGGCCCAGGGTCACAGTTGCTCCGTACCAGAAGGATCTCTGATCACTGGTGCTTGATCCCTGACTGCACCATCCTGGCAGAGCTAGCTCTATGTGTCTGCCTTGGGGGAACCAGGTGTTCTTTCTGGAGTTCAAATGGTCTTTGGAAAAATGCTTCCCCACTCCCCTGCTAGCATGCTCCAGGTTTTCTTTTGAACAGAAATGTGCTTGGAAAGTAGCAATGATAACTAGATTGGATTCCCGTTCAAAGAGATACAGCTTGCTGTGTATGTGACAGGTGGGACTAAGGTCCCAAAGCTCACACTGTCTCCTTGACATTGTTCCACAGTAATGTCCACTGAGCATGGCAAGAGCCTTGGGGATGGGACAGGGCTTCCTGTCCTAGTGTACCTGGTGCAGTAGGCACTCAGAACTTGGTACATGTAACGTGGCTTTTGTGGTGGGTTTAGTATTGCCACTCCCCACCCCAATCTTTCCTGCCACCTACTAACAGAACCCTTTTCTCAGCTTCCTTGCGAGGGATGCAGGAGGTCCTGCAGAGGAAGGCGCTTCTTGCATTTCAGAGGTGAGTGGGAGTTCGTCTTTTCACTTGCTGTACGTAGTGACAACCGAGTATGATGAGTATGAGAAAGGCAGGGTATTTTTAAAGATTATGTAAACAGTGTTTGGCCCCGGGGAGTCTGTTGTCCTGAGCAGCAAACGTGAAACCTCGAAACTAAAAGCGGGCTATCACTCGTTGCCCTGTTCGCCTACACTGTTAATTCTGTGGGGTAATTTTTTATTCATTCCTGATCAAGTGATTTTAGTATGAGAAAGATAGACACTTTGTCTAGGGAGCTGGTTCCTTTATTAAAGGCATTTGTCACTGTCTTGAGAAGAGGTCCTTCTTTTCTGTTTTTGTCTGCATGTCAAGCTGTAGGAGATGAGGGGAAGGGGTGGAAGGAGTCACCAGGGACGTAGATGGAGCCAGTGTTGAGCCAGGATCTAGGTAGTTTTACTTGTAAATCATTCTACTCATTGCTGGCATAAGAAATCATCAAAATTAAGTTGGTCCCTGAAAATAGAGCCCTGTGAGGTAAAATCTAGAATTGGAATTGATCCTATCATGTGCATGATCATGTAACATCTGAATTACATTGATTTCTTAAAACTGTGTTGGATACTTAGTTGCATCTCTGAAACCCTCCCGAGACTCCCTGTGCCAGCCGCCTGGGTCAGATGCTTTCCTAGGAGCAGCATAGTGCATGCCTGCCATGTCCATGTGCCTTTTTCCTTATCACATGGTTTTGCTCCTCAGAAGTGCCCATGCCTCATTTCTTTGTTTCTGCGCAGGCTTATTGGTAACTCCTTCGTTTTGCAGGTCCTGTTCTTGATTAACAACAAAAAGTGCCAGTTGACATCTGCATAGACCCATCTCCGGGCTCAGCTTTTGTTATTAGTGTTTCTCAGCCCAGAGCATGAAAGCATTTCCATTTCAAATGATGCCAGGTTTTGCTTTCTCCAGTTCTAGTTTGTCAAACCCACACACGGATGCCTGAGAAAGTGGCCATCACATCTGTTTTGCTGTCCTTAAATCAGCACGTCTTAGTGGGTCTCTAAAAACAGCCACAGTGGTGGTCTGCCTGGGGCTGCCGTGTAGCAGAGGGTTATGTAACAGCTGTTCTGTCGGCCTGAATTCTTGTCTGTTCCTTTTCTGCTTAGGTTTGAATTGAAAGAGATTTAATGTGTTTGTTCATAAGGGACTAAGGAGCAATAAACCCTCCTAACCTAACTGACTACATTGCAGAAGGCTAACCTAAATTAGTGTTTATCTGAAATACAGAATGTTTTTAAATGCATAGAATGATTTTGATTCAAGTAGACATTGACTATTTTAGTGAATTGAGGACCTAATAAAAGCTTTAAGGAAAAGTTAAGTAAATAAGAAAAGATTGTATTACTTCTTAAATGTAAAGAGAGCATTTAAAACCACTTGGGTGAGAAATGTTTCTCTACCACGCATTTTATATAGTTCTCCCCAGAGTTCTGTTTATACTATTCTTTTGCTTCTGGTTTTGCTGTTCGTTTGTTTTGTTTGAAAAGAAAGTGGTACATTTAAAAGAGGGATAGAGCTGCAGATACAGCATGTGGGAATGAAGTCTTAATCAGAACTAGAGCCAGAATTTGAAACGATTTGTTTTCCAGGGCACTCCAAAGGGGCAGTGTCTGAATATATCAAAGTGGTGTGGCTTCACCCAGATATTGGGATATCAGCTGTTCTTACCCATAACCTTGTCACCAACCAGTTCATTCACACTGAACAGAACTATGGTGAGGAAATACTGTTGTGTGCAGTGTTAGAAGCTGTTGCTTCAGTGAACTTTGACATCCATGGAGAAAAGCAGTTGCAAAGATGTGACAGCATGTGTCATGAGTGTACTAGTAAACACTGCTCCCAGGGGAAATAGTGGCATTACATCATCCGTGCTTGCCACTCGGGGTGGCATGGCATACCTAGCTTCACTTTGTTGTCTCTCTCTCTCTCTCCCCCTAGCTTGGGTTTAAGTGTGGTGGTTTTGTGTGTAGAGGATGATAGCTTGGGGCTGAGCTGTTCCCAGAATGTGGGACTTCAGTGCTAAAGCCACCGGGACAAGCTTAAGGTGTGTACCTAGCGAGAGTGCTCTGATTTAACTGTGCATAGTTCTTCTTCATTCACGACTTCTGTGCCCATTGTAATCAGAACTGAAGGAGACTTTGAGAAATTAGCCAAACAGGACAGCAGGGTGATGATATAAAGACCAAGCCTTGCATCACATATTTCCCCATTCCATTTCTGCTTTTGCCTCCTTCTCTGAGTATTCTTAGGTAAGATGCTTATAATAGATTCTTCATAAATTGTAGTCATCATTGTGAGGTCTGTGCTTTGTAAGCCAGGATCAAAATTGATCAGCATTGTCTATACTCTTGGCTCAGCTCTAGACACTGTTGGAGCTGGAATTTAGGAGAGCACTGGATGTACTGGGATCTAGCCAGGTGGTCTTGAGTCATCCATGTTCCAACAGCAGCCCGTATGCCTTTGTCTGGGCACTGCATCCATTACACTGTGATGATCATTTTGGGTCTCTCCTTCTGGTGGGGTATGGAGAGCTCCCTAAGGAAAGGCACTTGTATTATTTATCCCCGGACTCCCTAGAGCCTGGGGTACTTACTCTAAGTACTACCTAGTATAAATGGATAGATAAACAGATGAATGGGTGGGAGTGGATGGGATTGGTGAATGGGTAGGTGGGTTAGTAAATGGATGAAAGGATAAGCCAATAAGTGGGTGGATTGATGGATGGGTAGGTGATTAGAGAGTGGGTGGGTAGATTCGTAGATCATGGGAGGATGGATGGATGGATGGATGGATGGATGGATGGATGGATGGATGGAAGAGTCAGTGGGTAGAAGGGGAGAGTAGGTAGGTGGAGAGTTAGCTAGGTTGGTGGATAGATGGGAGAATGTGGATGGGTGGGTAGATAGTTGTAGGTGGGCAGATGGGAGGGTGGATGGATAGATGGGTAGTCTCTGTTGTGGAAGAAGAATTGAATTCATTAAGGTGTAGGTGCTTTACCAATAGAGGCACTGTGAACATCACTGTGATGACATTTTCAGTTGTCTGAGTTTCTTTTAGCAACCTGGCCAGGTGCTGCCTACTTGAGATCCCTGTAGAGTTTTCGGGCTTGCAGCTTTGGGCACTTGGTTTTCATCGAGCAGAGTAGCAGTAAGCATAGCAAGGGCCTTGTCCTAGGCAACGCGCTGCTGAGCTGTCCCACACAACTGAAGCAAGGTGTGTGGCGTCTAAAGCGGGGAGCCCCACTTACTTCTTCTTGTTTTATTTGCCATTTCTCAGCCACCCCATTTCCTTTGCTAAAGAAGTCAGTTTAATTCACTAGCAAATTTTCCAAGTAAGGTGCTTCAAACTATGCGTGTTTTAAGGTGCGCTTCAGTAGAAACTGGCAGTCGGACTTTCATCATTAGCCTCAGTGGAAATTCTTTAGAAGTCACCATAAGGCACCCTGGGAATGGCAAAATTACTAGCACTTCTAGTTCGTTTCTTTTACAGGCCTGTGGTTAGTGGTTCACAAGCCTTTGATGGACCAGAGTGAAGCCTTTGCCCACAACAATCACCATCCTCACTCAGAATTCACCAGATCAGCTGCCAGCTTCTCACTTAGTTGACACTGCATAGGAGCAACCGTGATTTAATTTACTTTGTGGAAAAAATACAAACTGGGCTGAGAAAAATTATAGTTCTGACAAATTATTTTTGATGGCTGTAGAAACCTGGCCCTTTTATTTTTGAAAGAAGGCGAGATAAAATAAATTAATTACTCTACGTAATAAAATGTTTCTTCATAATCGATTTTATACTCATTTTCACTGGATAATTGGGAAAGACAGAAACCATGACATTTTCACCTCACTTAAGAACACCAAAGAAAAATCCTTTCATTACAAATGCATGGGGGACCAGTGCTTGTCAATCATGCAAACTGGAGTGCAATGGAGACAGTGCTGATGAATTCTCAGCCGCCATCTCTTAAACCCACGCAGAAAAGCCCAAAGGTTGTGGCTTGTAGCCAGGCTGCTAGTAAGGGTTCCCCAGGAGTGAATTTGCTTTGCTCTTAATATTAGCAAATGGAGCGATGGGGCTCCATGGATAAAATGCTCACTGCTTGAGCATGAGGACCTGATTGGGTTCCCAGCACCCACATAAAAGCTTGGTGTGGTGATGTGTGTCTTTAATTCCAGTGCTGAGGAGGCAGAGAAAGGTGGATCCCTGTGGCTCACTGGCCAGGGAGTGCAGTCATAGCTTTGAGCCACAGGTTCAGGGAGAGACTAGGCCTCAAAAAAAAAAAAGAAAAAGAACCAAAAGTATGAAGGGCAATAGAACAGATACTTCTGTCCTCCAGATGTGTACTCACAGGCAAGCTTACCTGCACACAGTGTGCACACACACCTCCAGATGTGCACTCACTGGCAAGCTTACCTGCACACAGTATGCACACACACCTCCAGATGTGCACTCACAGGCAAGCTTACCTGCACACAGTGTGCACACACACCTCCAGATGTGCACTCAAAGGCAAGCTTGCCTGAACACAGTGTGCACACACACCTCCAGATGTGTACTCACAGGCAAGCTTACCTGCACACAGTGTGCACACACACCTCCAGATGTGCACTCACAGGCAAGCTTACCTACACACAGTGTGCACACGCACCTCTAGATGTGCACTCACAGGCAAGCTTGCCTGAACACAGTGTGCACACGCACCTCCAGATGTGCTCTCACAGGCAAGCTTACCTGCACACAGTGTGTACATATACAACACACACACAAATAATGATAACAATTTTTAAGTAAATTAAAAGACTAAGAAAAGGGCAAACCCCAGTTCTGCACACAATAAAGCGCTTGCCCTGACAGTGCCCAGGTTCATGGATTTGGCATGTTTTCTGGGTGGCACATATTACATGTCTTTTTCTTTTCCCGTGGAAGTCTGACGATTAACTAAAAGGCCTATGTCTCTAGAAAACCTTGACGAGTTGGCCACAGATGACTCCGTAATGATTTGGCTTTCTGTTTCATGTTGAATTTGCTTTCTGCTGGTGAAAGTCCTCCTTTGATCACGGAGCTGGTTGTTTGCTATGCAGGACCCGGTTTGTAATTAGTCTGCTCCAAGCTCCCTTTTATGGAAGTTAAGTTTGTTTTTCTCTTCCTACCAGATTGTTAAAAGCAGAAGTAGGTCCTGTACACTTTCACATTTTGAATTGCTTCTGATGAAATACATTAACGTCCACATAAAAGCTGAAAAAGGTTACACTGGAAGCCTGTTAGACAGCCAAAACAGCCTCTGCATCCAGCAGCAAGGGCCAGTGAATGGAGCCAAACCTCGTGTCTGACCACACTGTCCCACAACATAGTTATAGGAACACAATGAGTGACCTGCATGGAATTTAGTCAAATCCTCACAGAATGAATGGATGGGTGTCTTTCTGGTTCACAAAAACCCAAACCTCATTTTATAAGCAAAGCTGGTCTTTGATTTTCATATGTTTTTTTCTGAAATCCAGAAATTTGGATGAAGTAGCATTAAGGCCACACCAAACTTAAACAAAATAGCCATCATCTGGCCATGAGTTTATATTGGAAAGGGGTGAATACTTGTTTAGGGCCCACAGCCTGTTAGTTGGCTTTACCATGACCCAGCATGACACTGGGTTTCTGTTCAGCTAAGGGGAAACATCTGTTGAGGAGGCCAGACCTTGGGGCCTGGGGATTCCCTGTCTCTAGGCCCCTTCACAGAGTCTGGGAACCTCTATGGCCATTTTAGGTGCTGACAAAAACCAAAAACATATTCCCATGATCTATCTGTGTATGATGGTCAGAATGTATAACATTGACTAGCGCTGTGGGAGAAGGGTTAAGGAAATGATACATAATTCAGCTGAAAACGAGGCTTTGACAAAAATCAGATGCAGACATGAAGACAACCTCATTGTGATAGGGCAAGTAGAAGTGGCCTAATGTTCTAATAGCAGTGAATGCTTTTTCAGGGCCCATAGCCTGTCACCTACAGATCACCAAGCAGCTTTCTACCTGGCTCTGCAGCTCGCCATCTCCAGACAGGTCAGTGTCTGTAATGTTCTCTAAGCTCCAGTTCCTTCCGTTGGAGGCATCGTAAGACCTTCCTTCCTTTGTCTGAGGCTGGCTTGGAGCTGGGCACTGCTCTCAGAGGAAGCCAGCTCCTCCCAGCAAAGACCCTGGGGCCCAAGGCAGTTTGAGCATGTGCTGTGAAGACAGAAGGCCTAGGCTGGTCCAGCCTGGGGTCAGATGGCACCATGAGTGCAGGACGGGGCATGTACCCTGACTCCAGGGGTCACCAAAGAGCCTTCGTTGCTAACAGGAATGGGGTAGTGTTTCATAGTGGAGATTTAGTCACTGGCTGGAACCTGATGGTCACAGAGTATCCAGGCCTAACTGGAAAATGCCAGAAGGTGTCAACAAGAGACACCAGACCCTTTAAAATGCATAAATGATATGAACACTTACACTGTTGCATGTTCTTGCTGGAAGGCCAAGCCTTGCTGGTCTTCATCTTCCCCAAGGCAGCTTGAGCTGCCTTTCACATTCTAGTACCCTCATTCCCTCCCAGCTGTTCTAGAAACTGTAGCCATATGCTTGCCAGCCCACCAGGTGCCAGGCATTGGTGGTGACCCCAGCACATTCCTGAGCACAGACTGGAAGGGTGAATCGGAGGCTGGTTGTCAAGATATGTCATGCCCTATAGGCTGGGCTGAGGTATGCATTACCCTTCCCAGTTGCCTTAGAATAGTGCTAAGAAGTAGCTTCCATTGACAGCCTGGGAACAGATGCCTGCCCTAGAAAGATGTATCACCTGGTGGAGTATGGCTCACAGCTAGATTGGTGAGGAGCTGCCACTGCAGCAGAGGTGGGCTGAACACTGGCCATCTGTTCTCCCTTCACCTCCTCATGAAGCCACCTTCCTTATGTAATATCAGTCCTTTTCACCTGGGGTTGCAGGAAGAGAGGGCCCATGCCTGCCATTGTTGTTGCCTTGGCACTTGAACACTGCTGGTGTGTGTTTGACACCCAGTAAGACTTTTAAATTAAGGAGCCAGCTCTGAATTCCTCAATCCACTTCCCTCTAAAGATGCCATTTTGAGCCCCATCTCTGTTCCTAAATACTTGCCCATCCCTGCACACTAGCACCGTGATGATGGCTGCCTTTGCCTCCCTACTTCAGGCTGAGCAATGGTCACACAGGAGGTTGTCGTCCCAGAGAGTGGAGACTTTTGGGTACAACTCATCCACAAGGATTGTAGGCATGTCATGTTGAATCACCAGAGCTTTAAGTGAGTGTGTCCTGCTAACTGGGACAGAGGTCGTGACCCTTGTGGAGAGGGATCAGAATAGCTAGTCACCCCCTTTCCATCACTCTGCAGGATGATGTACTCGAGTTGTCTCACCTCTCTGCACTTGAGCTTTCTCCCTGCCAATGAAGCATGTAGTCAGCTCTGGCAGCCACGACTCTAGGGTTCAAAGAAGGAAGCCTCCGTGGCCAGCATGTAAGGTGCAGGGTCATGGAGAACTACAGTTCAGAGTGGAAAATCGTCCTGTGTTCAGGAAAAAAAAAAAGGAAGTCGGGGATTCTCCTAATGGCTGAGATTCCTGAAGATATGGGAAGAGGCAGGAGAGCTGAAGGATAGAGTTGGAGGCCGCACAGGAAGGAGTCCCCTGTGCGGGTATGTTAGAGTGCCTCTGTCCCCAGCTCTGTTTTGAAATTCAACTTCAGATTCTCCTTTCTATTAAACCTGTGAGCTCTAACGTGTTCAAATAACTATTGTACATGTAACCCTGGCCTCCGTGCCCCTTTAATCTTCCTTATTAAAGAACATGCTGTGAGATGACTCAGTGGATAAGGTTCTGCCTCTGGCACATCTGTAGCCACAGCACTGTGGGGCAGACAAGGTGGATCCTGGGAGCTCTGGATTCAGTGAGACTCTGCCTCAAAAAATGAAGGTGGAGAGTGATGGAGAAAACACCCCATGCCAACCCTTAGCCTCTATATACTCATCTACAGGCAAGCACACATGTATACACCACATACACAGAACATGTTGAACAGCTGTTGCATTATGGTTAAAACTGTGTCTGGACCTGCTTGGATTTGGATACATCTGCTTTGCAAGTGGCTCTGTAATTTGTTTCTTGCATCCAATTATTTTGGGATGTAGTTTGGAAAGGTGTGGGGGTTTTGTTTGTTTGCATATTTCCTTCATGTCCAGTGGAGATCCAGAATCTGGTCCTTAGAAAGCTATGTTAAAGGTTTCATAGCCTATGAAGTATTTTAATTTCAGTAATACTATGAAAAGGGAGAATGGTTCAGTTAATCAGCTTAATCCCATTAAGAATCCTTGGTAGTTTGCTTGTGTCTCCATGTACAGTGAAATCATCTTAGACATAATCAAAAGTACATCGGTTCTGTGGGGACCAAAAATTAGAAAGTGTTTATTTAGAAAGATGGAAAAGGCATGTGGGCAGTTAAGTAGAGAAGTGGGCTCTCTCCAGTCCCCTTGTCAGTCCTATTACTGCTGAAAAGGATGTGCTCCCTTGTTTGGTCGATGTCCTGGGGCTGCCATGAAGTTGCCCCATAAAATGTGGATGCAGTACGATGTGAAACAGCTCACAGTGAACCTTATGTAACCATGACCTCTTTCTGGGTGACTGTTTAAACATTCCTTTTGGTCTTGTTTTAAACCAGATACCAGAAGCTCTAGGGTACGTCCGTCAAGCTCTTCAGCTCCAAGGTGATGATGCCAACTCCCTGCACCTCCTCGCTCTCCTGTTGTCAGCCCAGAAGCATTACCACGACGCTCTCAACATCATCGACATGGCCCTGAGTGAATATCCAGAAAATTTTATGTGAGTGATCCCACCATTGACCTTCCCTTACTCTAGAATTATTGAATGAACTTCACTCTCCTTTCTAGTCTGCCAGATGTGAGCCCATCACGAACACTCAAGGGGGACAGAGAATGTCTGTTGAACCCCCTCCCACTCTACCCTCATACTTTAACAAGCTGTTTCCTAGCTACCCCAAAGCAGCTCAGGTCACCCTCATCCATTCTTCCCTACTGTGTTCCCTGGAATACACGTGATTGTACCAATATGGTGGATGAATATTTTAATAGTTTTCAAGAAAAATATTGTAAATACTAATACCAATAGACTTGGCTGTGACAAAAATTCTGTTAAACTCCAGTGACTGGAATATGGGAAGTATTGCTTTAGAGACTGTTTGCCCTGTGTCCCTTGAGAGCTCCCACTAGTTCTAGGAGATTATCCTGTAACTTGGATCAGGGTACTTTACCTCTCTGAGCCTAGGTTAATCCCTAGGAAATATATTTCCTTGAATAAGTTAATCAGTAAGTATCCATGCTGTAAGAATCATTATTGGAAGCAGCCACAGGCTTGAACCTGCCTGTCCATCATCACATCTGTCCTCTGAGTCACATTTTTTCTTGAGCCCATGGATGTGGGATCCATTGACTCTATGCCCTGGTGGTTAGGCATTGTGGAGAACATTGTCTTCTGGGCTACTGGGTTACCGTTTTTTTTTTTTTTTTTTTGGTTTTTCGAGACAGAGTTTCTCTGTGTAGCTTTGCGCCTTTCCTGGAACTCGCTTTGGAGACCAGGCTGGCCTCGAACTCACAGAGATCCGCCTGGCTCTGCCTCCCGAGTGCTGGGATTAAAGGCGTGCGCCACCACCGCCCGGCTGGGTTACCGTTTTATCCTCGGTGGAGCTTAGTTACCAGTACACTGTGGCCAGAAATAGTAAACACTCCTGTAGGCCGGAAGGTTCTAACTGTCTACACGGCTGCAGATCCAGTAACAGGGTGGGGACAGCTTGGGGGTAAGGGAGCATGGGGAGAAGGGAGGAATGTGGAAGGTGGCCCTACTTTCTCTCTACTTTCAGAAGTGCAGCAGTAGTGTATAAATGAGTCAGCTCTGGCTTGATCTCCTGGCCTCATCCCCTCCTGGTGTTTTTAATTAGTGCTTTTTCATCTCTCCTTGGAAAATTGGTTCACACATTTCCTTTGTAAGCATTTCTTTGTCTTTAAGGAAGGGACTCTTCTTCCCTTGTAGAGCCGTCGTCTCCTTACAATCTAGGAAGCCTCTGACTGGGGTTCTCTTCTGTAGCCTGAGCTTTTTGCAGAGCGAACTAAAGATCTTTGCTACAGTTTTGCTTCTTGAACATCTCAGACTTGCTCTTGTGACACCTGTGTATTGTTGGATTTTATCCCACGATGTTTCTCCCTGTAGAATCTCCAAGTGTTTAAATTACTTTAAAAAGTGTTTGGTCCTTTCTCCACCTTGATAGAGCAGTAAAGTACAACGTGATACAATTGAATTTGATCTCTCCTGTCAGTATTTATAAAGCACCCTTCTCTGATTCTTACCTCCAACACACACGTGTCCATGTGTGAGCGCACACCCACTCCCCTCATTAGATATTACATTCCAGCGTGTGGCTCCTGTTTCAGAAGCTCACACTAGCACTCTAGAGGAGCTTCCTAGACTACTAGCCACACTGTACAGTGAGCAATAAACAGTGATGGCTAAGGTGGTAATGCCTCCAATGACGGCAGCTGACAGCCTTTTCAAGCAGTGGAGATATTTGAGGAATGCAAGCCTGTTGTTTTAATGTTAAGCTGGAAGCTGGAAAAAGCAGAGCATATGGCAGCAGGTCTGAGAACAGCCCATGACTTGTTTACTTTTCAAATATTTGTATTTTTTCCTTTGTGATGGGAACTTCTCCCCAAGAATACTTACTAAAAGTTGAGACCCGATGTGGGTTCCATAGTTCCCTCCTGGCCTGGGTAAAACCTGTGTTAGCACCAACCTAAACAAGAGTGACTGTCTTGTTCCAACTGCAAGGAATTATGTTTGTCCTTGATAAGTTTGTCCCCAGCAGAACTTTAGACTCTGAAGCCTAGAGTTACCTCTAGTTTCGTTTATCCCTAAGCCACAGATAGTAACAACCTCAGAGTTGATATTATGTTCGAACTTATTCCCTGGGAATGAAAATCCTTCCCCTAGGGTCAGCCCTGTTTGTCCTGTTGAGCTGTTGCCAGATAACCTAGCCGAAGGTTCTCGTAGAAGCAGCTGGTCCTCCAGCATTACCCCGTCTGCAGTAGTCTGTTTTCCATGACTATAACAAAAACAACCTGGAGCTGGGTTAATATTTGTGAAAGAGATTCATTTATATATTTATCTAGAGGTCCAAGGGCTTGGTTTTAGATTTTGCTCATCTTTGATGAGGGTCTCCTTGGCTGTATTGTATCTATTGCATGGTAGATGGTATGTGGAGGGAACACATACACAAAGGAGAAGTCACAGAGTGAACAGGAATCAAGAGAACAGGAGTGGTCCAGCCTTGCACTTTTATAGCAATCTATACACAAGAAAATTAACTAGGGTCCCATAAGAATTACATCATTTACTTAGAAGAGCAGAGTCCCCAGTGACATAATTACCTTGTACTAGGACCCTCTTAAATCCAATATCACCACACTGAGGATCAAGCTTCCAACACCAGAACACTTGGGGGACACACAAACCATGACCAAAGCATATGCTATATGCTTTGGTTTGGAAGTATGTCCTCCAAAGACTATTGTGTTGAGGCTCCCCAAGGTGATGCTTTGGCGAAGTACTTTGGATCTTAAAGGGTAGTATCTTGGTTACCTTTCTATTGCTATGGCAAATACCATGACCAAGGTAACTTATAAAAGAAAATGATTATTGGGGGCTTACAGTTTCAGAGGATGAGTCCATGACCATTATGGCAGGGAGCGTGGCATGTAGGCATGGCACTAGAGCAGTATCTAAGAGCTTACATCTTGATCTCTTTTTTTTTTTTTTTTTTTTTTTTTTTTTGGTTTTTCGAGACAGGGTTTCTCTGTGTAGCTTTGCGCCTTTCCTGGAACTCACTTGGTAGCCCAGGCTGGCCTCGAACTCACAGAGATCCGCCTGGCTCTGCCTCCCAAGTGCTGGGATTAAAGGCGTGCGCCACCACCGCCCGGCTACATCTTGATCTCAAGCCTGAGGCATGGAGAGAGCTAATCAGGAACAACATGTCCTTTTGAAATCTCAAAGCCTGCCCCCAGTGACACCTTCTCCAGTGAGGCTACACCTCCTCATCCTTCCCAAATGGTTCCAAGTATTTGAAATATGAGCCTGTGGGGGCCATTCTCATTCAACCCACCACAGGTGGATTGTATCTGATAGAAATTTCTAGCCGGGCGGTGGTGGCGCATGCCTTTAATCCCAGCACTCGGGAGGCAGAGGCAGGCGGATCTCTGTGAGTTCGAGGCCAGCCTGGTCTCCAAAGTGAGTTCCAGGAAAGGCGCAAAGCTACACAGAGAAACCCTGTCTCAAAAACCAAAAAAAAAAAAAAAAAAAAAGAAATTTCTAGGCTACTGGTTATTGTTATTACCACCTGTGGTATGGATAAAGAAGCATAAGGTGTTGCTAGGCTTTAGCAAGTCTAAGGTTCTGCTGGAGACATCATTAGGACCTTAGCTTGTCTTCTCTCTACTTTCTTTTTCTTTATGACCCACAAGCTGAGTTTGCTCCACTCTGAGTTCCTGCCAAGATGTCGTATCTTTGTTAGAGGCCCAAAGTGATGCAGCACTTTTTGTGACCTGGAACCTCTAGGACCATGAACTGAAGTCAGCCCTCTCTATGTTTGAGACGTTTGCTGCAGGCCTTTCAGTACAGTGTCAGAGTGGACTGTATAGCATCCTCATTCTCCATGAAATTAGAACTCATGTTTCAGTACCTTCAAAAAGCTTGACAGGGACCAGAAAGTCTAAGAGCCACCATCTCAGCCATTTTGTTGTTTGAAGCAGAACTGTAAGTGAATAAAGATTCAAAAACTGTAGGGGTTCTGAGACCCAGAAATCCTTTGGGGGTATAGGGGCAGGGTCTTATGTAGCTCAGTCTAGTGTCAAACTTAACCTTGTAGCTGAGGATGATCTGGAACTCCTGGTCCTCCTGCCTCCATTTTCCGAATACCAGGATTACAAGTGTGTGCCATCATACCCAGTTTATCACATGTTCTGGATGAAACCCAGGGCTTCATGCATGCTAAGCAAACACTGCACATGTTTCACATGAGTCACATCCTCAGCCTGACATTCCTTCCTAAAGGAACTCCAAAAGTAAACTCTGGAGAAGCTGGTGTTGTGGGCTTAATTCTGCATGGAAGGAAAGGAATGCAGATTCTTTTTATAGAAGTTAAGGGTTCAGCTGTAGGAGCTGGACAAACCTAGCTTTGAACTTCAAACCCTCAAGCTCTGAGTAAGTCACTTAATCACTTTGTCTCATCTTTTCATTTGCAGAATGTGGCTAATAAAATACCCGTATCAGAGGTTTACTGTGAGAATTGAGTTGGCTAATGGATTTATAAGGCACTTGTATTGGTAACTGCTTAGTGACTGAAAGTAATTCATATTATCACACCACCCCAGTGGCTTCAAACATATTTTAATTGTTATCAAATAATGAATAGAAACTAAAGAATGTTTATTCAGTATATTTAAGATGATAGCATAAAGCATGAATATTCATTACTTATTTAAGAAAAGAAAATTAATGGTGCCCATGAATTGCCTATACATGTATTCATTTGTGCTCACACATATATTTACAAATATTTCTCATGTAATATAATGGATGGGTTTCCTTTCTGGCCAGTCCTGTTATACTCACTTGACAGGTTAATTATTGTCTTGACTTCCATGTTGGTCATTGTCTTATCTGGTCACTGTCTATGTTTATATTTGTAAGTAATGAAGATTTTCAGTTTTGAATGTTTTATGTATTTTAAAATACAACTCAGGTACTACTTACTTTCAGTGCCTAAACTATGTTCCTGAGGTTTGGTCTTGTTGCATATTTACCCAATCTACTGTAAGTAGACATGGTCGCTTTCTTTGGGGGGCTGTGATGGAAAATGCTGCTGTAAATATTCCCTACAAGTCTCCTAGCACCTACATTCAAGGATTCTTATGGATTCTATGAGAAATGGATAGGTCATAGGTCATAGGATGTATGTTTCTGTTGTTGTTTGCTTTGATTTTTTTTTGAGACAGGGTATCTCTATGTAGCCCTGGCTGGCCTGGAGTTCACTGTGTAGATCAGGCTGGTCTTGAATTCACAGAGATCTGCCTGCCTCTGCCCCCCCAAGTGATGAGATTAAAGGTGGGCATGCACTACCATACCTGGCAGATATGTGTATTTTTGAGTTTACCAATAATTCCAAAGCTTTGGCCAGATAGTGTTCCTTCCAGTCCTAGAGCCCCTGTGACTCCTGCACCAATATTGCCAGATTTGTTCTTTGCTGCACAGTGGCCATAGGCTAACGATCACATTGTGAGCTGTGGCGTGCCCTCCTAACCAATGAGGGGGCACTGTCTTTTCGCTTGTGCACTGGTCGCTCAGTCTTCCCCTTCTGTAAAGGATGTATAGAAGTCTTTGCTTAGTTTTGACTTGGGCTGTCTTCACAGATTATGAAATTTGTGAGGTTTTTTTTGTATTTATGGTTACAAGTTCTTTTTGTTGATACAAGCTGTAATTTCTTCATATTTGCTGCTTCTCTTTTATTTTTAAAATTTATTTATTTATTATTTGTGTGTGTGTGTGTGTGTGTGTGTGTGTGTGTGTGTGTGTGTGTGTATGCCTAAGTTAGTTATGCATACCATGTGTGTTTGGGAGCCCAAAGAGCCCAGAAGAAGGTACTGGATTCCCTGGAACTGGAATGGTAGATAGTTGTGAGCTACCGTGTGGATACTGGGAACTGAACCCAGGTCTTCTTTTTTTTTTTTAATGGAAAATAATTTTTTGTTTTTGTTTTTTGAGACAGGGTTTCTCTGTAGTTTTGGTGCCTTTCCTGGATCTCACTCTATAGACCAGGCTGGCCTCGAACTCACAGAGATCCGCCTGGCTCTGCCTCCCGAGTACTGGGATTGAAGGCGTGCACCACCACTGCCTGGCAAAAATAATTTTTAACACTATATTCTGATCATATTTCCCCTCCCCCATCTCCTCCCAGATCCTCCCCAACTCCCCACCCTTTCAAATCCACTCCTTTCTCTCATTAGAAAGCAAACAGGCATCTAAATAATAATAATAATAATAATAATAATAATAATAATAATAATAATAATGATACCACTAGAATAGGACAGAACAAACAAATGGGGGAGGAGCCAAAGAAAAAGTATAAGAAACACTCGCTGTGGTAATTTGAATGTCATTGGCCCCCATAATCTTATAGGGAGTGGCACTATTAGGAGGTGTGGCTTTGTTGGAGTGGGTGTGGCCTTGCTGGAAGAAGGGTGTCACTGTGGGGATGGGCTTCGAGGTTTCCTATGCTAGGATACCACCCAGTGTCTCAGTTGACTTCCTGTTGCCTGCAAGATGTAGGACTCTCAGCTACCTCTCCAGCACCATGTCTGCCTGCCCGATGCCATGCTCCCCATCATGATGATAATGGACTGAACCTCTGAACTGTAAGCGAGCCCCAATGAAGTGTCTTCCTTTACAAGAGTTGCTGTGGCCATGATGTCTCTTCACAGCAATAGAAACCTTAACTAAGACACTTGGACACACAGAAATCCCATAAACACACACACACACACACACACACACACACACACACACACAAATATATAAGAAAAAGATCTGTAAGCTAGAAAAACGTCCTGCAAAGCATTATGAGACAAAAACCATGAACTTCTGGGCCTCCTGCCTCCTCCTTCCAAGTGATGGATTATAGACACACAGGCTATCCAGTGCTGGGGCTCAAATAGAGCCTTATGCCTGTTAGGCAAGCTCTCTATTAGCTGAGTTCCATCTCCTGCCTTGTTCCTGCAGTTTTGTTATAGATGAGTTAGGCTTCCCTATACCTTGTCATTTGTGGGTCTCATGACCATTCTAAGCCTTTTCGTGCAAATCAGATTGTCAAGTTCCACCCAAAAAACCTTAATTTTGACTGGGATTACATTAAATATAATAGCTCAGTTTGGGGAGAATTACCAGTTTTTGACAGTGGCTTTTTAAATTCTTGGCCATGTATAACTGTAATGAATTAGGCCTTTAAAAATATTTTATAAGGGGCTAGAGAGGTGGCTCAGCAATTAGGAGAACTTCCTACTTTCTTATAGGACCCAAGTTTGAATCCCAGCACCCACATGGCAGCTCAAGCTGTCTGTAACTCCACTTCCAGAGAATTGATGCCTTCCTTAGGCCTTCATGGGCAAGCTGAGACACACATGTGGTACACAGATGTACATGGAAGCAAAACACTCATACACATACAATTTTAAAAACTAGAGGAATAATAATAACATTAATAATAATATCATCTTTATGAAAGCCAAGCATGTTGGGTCACTCTAACCCCAGCATTTGGGAGGTAGGGCAGAAGGATCAGGAGTTGAAGGCCAGCCTAGGAGATAGTGAGACTATCATGTAGATGTAACCAACCGTCTTATTAAATAAGAAACACAGAGCCAATACAGACATGAAAGCCAAGAGGTCAGAGCAATAGCTAAGAGCTAAAAACCTTACCCTTCACTGTCAATGTACCCCTCTGAAAGAGAGCTACTTCCTGTGTCTGTCTTTTTTTATAGAATTTCTGTTCTGCCTTCTCATTGGTTGTAAACCCAACCACATGACCACCTCGTCACTGCCTGTCTGTACAGACCTCCAGGTCTTCTATGGTTGGTATTGAGATTAAAGGCGTGTGTCTCCAATGCTGGCTGTATCCTTGAACACACAGAGATCTACTTAGCTCTACCTACCAAGTGCTGGGATTAAAGGCATGCGCCACCAACCGCCCAGCTTTCGCTATGGCTTGCTAATAGCTCTGACCCCCAGGCAACTTTATTTATTAACATACAAGTCACATTTCAGTACAAATAAAATATCACCATACTATCACAAACAAAACATGTCGTTAGGAAGTTCTGCAATTTTATTCATAAATATTTTGTCCATGTTTTACTAGGGTTATTCTTAGTTCCCTAGAAAATCTTTTGGTTTTTTTTATATACAGTTTATATATGTAAAATGTTTTTAATTAGATTTGTTACCTACTTGCCATTAGAATGGATACTGACTTTTGAATACTTTTCTTAGTCCAGTTAAATTCTTAATAATTCAAATAATTTATATATCAATTATTTTGGAATTTCTGCACAGATAATTTTTTGTTGTTGGTTTTTTTTGTTTGTTTGTTTTGTTTTGTTTTGATTTTTAGAGACAGGGTTTAGAGACATCTGTGTAGCTTTGCACCTTTCCTGGAACTCACTCTGTAGCCCAGGCTGGCCTCGAACTCACAGAGATCTGCCTGGCTCTGCCTCCTGAGTGCTGGGATTAAAGGCATGCACCACCACCGCCCTGCTACACAGATAATTTTTATCAGAAATAATTAAAATTATTTTTTCTCTAAACTCACTTTTTTTTAACCTTACCTCATTATATGTTAGTGCCTTCAGCACATTTGAATGAAATTCTTTCACTGTTTTGCCATCAGATATTTATGCTTATTATGGAGTTGTTTGCAAATATTGCTTAAGAGATAGAGGATGTTTCCTTATTCCTCATTTGCTAAGCAATGGTTTTTTTGTTTTGGTTTGGTTTGGTTTTGGTTTTGGTTTTTTGAGACAGGGTTTCTCTGTGTAATAGCCCTGACTGTCCTGGAACTCACTTTGTAGGCCAGGCTGGCCTCAAACTCACAGAGATCCACCTGCCTCTGCCTCCCGAGTGCTGGGATTAAAGGCATGTGCTACTACCACCTGGCAGAAATGTTTTTATTAATCAAAAATGATACTGAATTTCATAAAATGGTTATTTTGCATCTTCTGAGATGATTGTATGACTTGACTCCTTTAATCTATGAATATTATATTGATATTTTTAAATGTTAAACTAGCCATGTCTTCTTATAATAATTCCATTTTGATTATGATAAGCTAATTTCTTATGGATTTCCTTGGCCAATTTTTAAAAGGATTTTCTATTTATGTTTACATTCAAAATAGACCTGTAATTTTCTTTGTTCTTATATCCCCATCATATTTTCAAAATATCTGGGTTAGGCTGGGCTCCCAAAATGATATGGAATGCCCCCTTTTTATTTTCAAGCTGACATGCTCTGACATGAGCAATTTATGTAAGAATTTGTGTTAGAATTTTTATATTAAGATTACATTAAGGGCCGGGCGGTGGTGGTGCACGCCTTTAATCCCAGCACTTGGGAGGCAGAGGCAGGTGGATCTCTGTGAGTTCGAGGACACAAAGCTACACAGAGAAACCCTGTCTCAAAAAAAAAGAAAAAAAAAGATTACATTAAGGAGCAGCCCACCCAGACATCCTGTGAGTATCTGCAGGTCAAGATTCATGAGGTAAACAGTCTTCTTCTTAGGTCCAGCCTCCTATCAAAGGCAAATTTAAGGGCACATTTCTTACATCATTACTCAGCTCAGGCACAGTGATGGCCTCTGTAATCACTAAATCAAAACACTGCTCAAGAGGAGGCTTCAACTTAAACTGAGTTCCTTTGAGAATATGTAGGCAAGTTTTATTATTTTTTATTTTATGTGTATGAGTATTTGCCAGCATGCATATAAATGAACCACGTATGTGACTGGTGCCCACAGAGGCTAGAAGAGGGTGTCAGATCCCAGAACTGTTGTCACAGATGGTTGTAAGTCTACATATGCATGCTGGGAAGTTAACTGAAGAACAGTAGGTACTCTCAACCACTGAGCATCTCTCCAGATCCGTTTCTCATCATGCCTGTTACAGTGTGCTGTGTGGATGTTAGAGGTCGTTACTGCTGAGTAGATGACTGCCTCTGTGAATGGTTTGTGTCCAGGTCTTTTCAGGTTCCACGGGTGTAAAAAGGAACATGACCACCTGGAAAACCTCCCCCAGGTGTGAGGGCTAGGGAGCCTTGCAGAGAAGGTGTTTCTGAAGATCTGCGTCCTCTGAGCCGGAGAGGTGGATGTTTTTAGTTGCAAACACACCTGAAGGTGTCCACATACCATAAAGATCCAAACTTGTGTTTGAAAAGTCACTTTCTTGTGCTTTGTCTAACACTTGATGGTTTTATAGAAGTGCTCTCGAACTGGTACCCTCACTAGTAAATAGTACATGAGAAAGTGTGAGTATGTTCTCTACTTAAACAGGGAAAAAACCAAATTTCAGACCAATGACGAAACAACTGGAGAGTTACATAACCAACCACGCTTGTCTCGGGGCAAGCGGGAGGTCCAGGGAGCCGGGGAGTTACTGTTTAAAGGATACAGAACAGTTTGCCAGATGAAGAGTTCTGAAGGCTAGCAAGATATAGTTCAGTCAGTAAAGCGCTTGCTGCGAAAACATAAGCACTTGAGTTCTACCTCTAGAACACACATAGGAAGCTATATGTAGGGGCTGGAGAGATGGCTCAGTGGTTAAGAGCACTGGCTGCTGTCCTAGAGGACCAGGGTTCATTCAATTCCCAGCACCCACATAGTGGCTCACAACTGTCTATAACTCCAGTTCCAGAGTATCCAAAACTCTTTCTGGCCTCTGCAGGCATTACACACATGTGGGGCATAGACATGCAGGCAGGCAAAACATCCATACACATAAAATGTTTTACAAGGCCATGTGTGGTAGTATGTCTTTATAATCCTTGCATTGAGAAGGTGGGGACAGGCAACTCCCCACTGGCCAGTTAGCCCAATCAGTGAGCTCCAGGCCAGTGCTAGACCCTGTCTCAAAAACAAGGTATATAGCACCTGAGGAACAATGACTGAGGTTGACCTCCAGCCTCTGTATGCACACACACACACAAATTCTGGAGACGGATGGTACTATGGGGGCACAGCATTGTGAATATACTTGAATGCCATTGAACCATATACTTAAAAATAGCCAAAATGGCAAATTTTATACTATATATGTTTTACTGCATTTATTAAAACAACAACTTTCTTGACTTTTATTGTTGATGTGCTTGGGTATAGGATGGTTTCCAGTAAGTATTCTTCAGAATTAGATGACTAGGGACTCTTGGTCTGGATCATTAAACCAGTATTCTTTCAGAACAGACTTGCTGAGTCAAGGTGACTTATCTCACACACTATCCCGACATATGTCACCTTTCTGTGAGGTTTGGGTATTTGGTGAGGTCTTTGGTAAACTGGGGTGCTTGTTAGGAGTAGCACCCCAATCCACTGACCAATGAATGGCTCAGAGGCCAACACAGGGTTTCCAACCAAAGACTGGGAAGACTGGAAGTGTTTGCAGCTGTGTTTGTTTGGGGGGGGGGGGGGGTTGTTCCTTCCTGGGTGACCAGAAGCAGCCAGCCCCAATGTGATGGGTGGTGCTCCCTATACCTCTTTCCCATGTTCACCTAGTCAGGCACTTCTGGTTTAAATTCCTCAAGTAAGCCAGGTGGTGATGGCGCACGCCTTTAATCCCAGCACTTGGGAGGCAGAGGCAGGCACATCTCTATAAGTTTGAGGCCAGCCTGGTCTACAGAGTGAGTTCCAGGACAGGCTCCAAAGCTGCACAGAGAAATCCTGTCCCCAAAAAAAAAAAAAAAGAATAAATAAGTAAATAAATAAATTCCTCAAGTATCTTGTGCCCTTTCCAGAAGAGCCCCTCTCTTTAGGTACATTTTTATTTCTTTCAAGGTGGGCCAGTCTCCTTGTCAGCTCAAGGTCAAGTCTGCTCAGCAGATCTGGGAGAAGTCAGGCTGAGGCCAGAAGGTCCGCACCGAAGCCATTCCTCTCCAGTCATCACCTAGGAAGTTGATCTAGTGGACTATTTTTCAAGATCACTAAGTTCTCCTAGTGTCAGTCAGTAGTTCCAAGAATCACCTTCAGAATTCTCACAGTGTGCTTTCTGGAAACTGTGGGTCTGCAGTGCCTTGCCCAGATTGCTCTGCACACCAGAAACCTGAGCATCATGTACTTTGAGCAGCTGGATCCCACAGCCATGCACAGCAGCCTGGTAGCCTTGGGGAGAGTCATGCATGTGTCTGCCTAGCCCTTCTGTCCCCGACTTTTCTTTTCCCTTGGCACTCTTTGTGATTGCTGGGCCAAGGGCATTCCTTACCATTCCCTTTACAAAACTGAGGGCAACTTCTCTGCCACCCTCTTGCTCTGTCCCCTTTTGGTGCCTCATGCCATCCAGTCAGAGAGCCCTTAGGAAGGAGTCCTGCCTGCCTGAAGGGAGCATTCAATGGCTCCCTTCGTTAAAGCAGGAATTCAAGGGGATCGAAATGATGGCAGCCTGATTCCAGAGGTGTTTTCAGTCCAAACAGGGCAGGCCATTTTCACGGCTCCAGAATACTAATTCAAACTGAGATCAATTACTGAAACAGGAGCCAATAATGAGGCAAACTATATAGTACCTTAGGTGATTTATGTCAGTTGTTTGTTCTAAAAATACTTCTAGACGGCTGAGGGTGTGTTCCAGTTTATTGACTCTTTGAACTGAGAGGCAAAATGTCAGTAATATGGTCTGTCATAAAGAAGAGGCAGGCTTAGAATCACAAGGGTCCAGCCACGTCATCAGGCTTGCATCTGTCCCCAGCCCCATCCTTCCCAGGGCAGGATAAGAGGCAGCTAAGCCCTGAAAAACCAGCTACTTACATATTCTTCGGCACTAAGAATCTCTGTTTTACCAAATCAGTGTGGTCTTGATGTTCTGGGACAGCTGACCTGAGAGTGTGGGGAGATAGTGCAACCCTGTCGCTTGTTGGCAACTGAGACCAGAGAGAGAGAAAGGCCAATGAGCTTCCAGATGTGCTGGCACATTGCGCTGTGTCTCCTAGAGCAGCGGAGGGTGTCAAAATGGTCACATTTGTAGAACTTCCTTAGCAGTCAAATAGCTCACATCTGTCAGTGAGCCACTGGGTAGACCTGTCACCAGAGAAGCTGCTACCTGAAGAGAGCCTAGCCCTCAGACACGCTGTTGGCAGCTGACCAGGAGGCAGAATGCATCTGGGTGTGTGACAGGACCAAGTATCCAGATTAACCCCTTGAAAGCCTGAGAATAGCCTGTGAGCTTTCGTTTATCAGCAAAGATTTTTGGATCTGAATACATTTCAAAAACATTTAATTTTGATGCCCATTTGGGTAGGCGTGATGCCAGACTCTCCCAGCTATTGAACATGATTTTCATTTACCTGTTCTGGAAAACATCTGAGTCTTCATCCCGAAATAGGACTTACTAAGCCCAGTCAGGGTCCCTGCATGTCCTCATGCTAGTGGGACAGTTGCTCAGTGCTCTCCAGACTCAAGGGAGGACCGTGAGATAGCTGCCACTCTGAATGATGGCCCGACTGGGGGACTGTGGCTGCCCAGTGCACCCTCTCTGTAGCCATGTGGGCAACACTAGACAGAGTTCTAGCACAACCCTCAGAAAGTGCTCAGAAGGTCTCCCTGGTAGGGCAGGTGCCCACAATTGTGAGCTTAATGTGAATGGGTGTGCAGAGTGCCCACCTAGCTTGGGGACCAAAGGCATGCTCCCAAGAGTCTCATTGGAGGCAAGTGTGGTACATACCAATAGTTCCTTTTTCTCAGGAGCCCCAGAGTTTGGAACCAGCCTGGGCAACGTAACAAGCCCTCAATTCTAAATAAATTAATTAATTTCTCCTGGGAATGAATAAGCACGGGAAGAATTTCCGAAGTACAAGGACCATGGGAGCTCTTTCCTGGGTAGTTGTTTTTCTTTTGTTTTCAAACAGACCACGGATGGTCTGTCTGTCCTCCATCAGGGTGGAGAGCTATAAACAGCAGTGCTTTTTCAGCTTAACTTCATACCCACATTACATGGGAATCTAGCTGTGTGTGGTTTCCAACTGGGGGGCGGCAGGTAGAAGAGAGAGATATTGTTTTTCACAAGAGTCTTTCCAGTAGATTCTGCAGCTACACGTCTTGGTCTGTACTCAGAGTAACAAAATATTCAGAGATCTGTTGAGGTCTTTTCTAGCTTTGCATTAAAAACTTGTATCTTCTTTTTCCACTGAGATCATAAATAAGAGATCATATATGTCAATAGTAATTAGGTAAACCAAATGATCGGTGACATTATTTCCTGGGTAACCAATGAATAACCAGATTGTCTGAGTGTCATTTACTGACTCTTCGCAGTGAGTGAGGACTCAAGGAATATTTGATATGTATTAACAGTCATGTGACTTGGCTGACACCTCATTCCTTCCAGCTGTTGATGAAAGGGAATGAGAAGGCTGTGTCTCAGCTTTGGCCCCATACAGCTGTAAGCCAGCATCACAGGCTGCCTGGTGGGGATTAGTCACAGTAGCTAAACTCGGGGCCACAGGCTAGTTTTTTGTTCATGTGTTTGTTCGTTTGTTTCTCTGGCATTCGTCCATTAAGAAAGCCCAGCCAGGTCAACTATGGCTCCAAACAGCACATAGTAGGCCTAGAGTGAGGACTCAAGGAATATTTGATTTGTATTAACAGTCACAGAGGAAGAGTTCATTCAGGCTGCATTGGAACCTTCAGAATGGTTGGCTGGCTGGATTTGAAGACATGCTTCTCCTGGACAGGGCTGGCTGCACATGGCCTGCTTCGCCTTCTCTTTCAGAACACCTGTTTCCAAATGACTCATCTGGCTTTAAATCCTCATCTCTCTCCTCATCACCACATTGCTTTGCATTTCTCATATCGCTCGGATCAGTGGGCTCGGCTGCCAACCCGTCTTCTCTATTATTTAAAATTTCTTTTGAGCACACTTGCTGCACCCACCCTACACCCCCACCTCTGCTGATGTCATCTTTCCTTTGCCTAGTGTCACGGGCACGCTTTCCTTCAGGACCTTGGCGGCAGCTCTGCTCCATCTCTCCAGGTGGGCTGCCCGGCTCTGAAGGGGTGGGGGGGAGATAGCCAGGGTTCTGTGGATCTGGGCCCACTGTAGCAAATCTCCCAGGCTGCTCTGCACAGCTGCTTCTGCATCCTGCCCGCAGTCAGGAGATAAGCAAAGGAAGGTTCCTGACATGAGGAGTCTAAGAGTTCACAGAGCCGCACAAGATTCCAAGTGTTCAGGTTCCTAGGATTTTATTTCTAAATCAGCTGCCATGAATGCAGCCCTCAGAGCTAGTTAGTGCAGGCTTAGATGATTATTGTGCAGGTTTCCTCCTCGAGGGACTTAACAAGCTAGAGGATATCAGAGCCTCGGACGTTCCAGTTTTTTAAAATCTTTGTGTGAGAGAGACAGAGACAGAGTGTGTGTGTGTGTGTGTGTGTGTGTGTGTGTGTGTGTGTGTGAGAGAGAGAGAGAGAGAGAGAGAGAGAGAGAGAGAGAGTGTGTGTGTGTGTGTGTGTGTGTGTGTGTGTGTGTGTGTGTGTGTATGAGAATGTAGGCTGGGTGGCTCAGTGCATGTGTGAAGATCTTGAGGACCTGTAGTGGGAAGGACCACCTTAGATGCCAAGTGTTGCTTTCTATGTTGTATGAGACAAGGTCTCTTGTTTCCCACTGCATACTCCAGTCTAGCTGACCAATGATCGTCTTGGGATCTTCCTGACTCCGCCTCCCATCCCACTCTAGGAGTCCTGGGATTACCTCTGGCTTTACGTGGGTTCTGGGGATCCAAACTCAGGTCCTCGTGTTTACACAGGAAGTACTCTGCCCCCCGAGCCATCTCCTCAGCCCTCACTGAGCATTCTTGATCTGAAAGTTTTGTGAGGCATATTAAGTTTCCGAACTTTGAAATATGCACTTTTAGCTTTATCTTTCCCCCTAGCCCCAAGTTGGGACTTACGGGAGTGGACCCAGGAGAAAGGTGAACAAGAGTCACATACAGTGGGTGGGGCAGATTCCCGAGGGTCAGAGCATCATCCTAGGAATGTCCCTAGATGGCCAGCCTGCCCTGATATGTGCCACTTCGATTCGTTTCCTGTGAAGAACAATGGCATTTCACAGTACCACATGGCCTAGCTCCTCACCGGGACAGTTGTAGGTCCTCCCTAAGCCAAACACCATCTTTATTCCAAGAACTATCTTAGGATTCTTTGAAAATTTCCAAAGTAGGGTAAAATATTATTTAATGAATTTCAATGAAAAGTAAAAGTTTGAGTAACTAGGACATTCAAATACCTAGAATTTTATATGTATCAGACTTTGGGATGAAAGGCAAATCACTAATACATGTGCACAAATGTGACTTGGATCTTGTATGTGACATTCTAGGAGCAGAACCCCAGCATCCCACTCCTCAATTCCAGACCACAGCATGGTCCTCACTGGGCTGGAAGTTCTCAGAGGGCTGGGGACTGAGCCTTATGCCACACTGTATTCCCCCTGCTCTCACACTGGGGTTTTAAGTATTTGGCAGTGGACTAGACAGTGCCATACCACCTCTTCATTAGTGTCATTGTAAGGTTTGAAATCGTCCTCTGCTTCTCGTTCAGTGCCTTGGAGTCAGATAGATTTAGAGTTCAGCGTCTGTGATGTGAGTTTGGGCAGATTAACTCTCTGCCTAATTTGCAGGGTTGTTGTGGAATGGGTGATTAAATATTTCAAGCATCTCGCAGCTGCTGCTGCTGTTATTATTTTACTTGTCTTGGAAGCATACGTTTCCTGGCTTATAATTTGTTATCCTGCAGTTGTGAGCTCTTGTGGTTTTGGCAATTGTGTTGTCGTTGGGTGGGGGTTACTCCGTTCTTTAAGGCTGCAGGGTGCTGTTTGGCACCCACTCTGAAGGAGGAGTAGGTGCTTGAGAGGCCAAAATTCATGGCTTGGAAAGATATTTCGAACAACAGAAATTGCTGCTCTGTGCAAAGCCCCAGGAGCATGAAGACTAGTGAGGTGAGGGAGGAGCTGGCCAGGGCTTGAGCTGGGTTCCAGAGGATGGGCCGGGAACAAACCAAGGTGGCAAGAGCCAGATCACAACAGGCATGTAGAAGATTCTAAATCTTAATTATTAGTGATGAAGTCTCTATTAGTTACTTTTCTCCTTGCTGTAGCCAAAGTGCCTGACAGGAAGCCGCTTAAGGAAAAATGCAGAAGGCAGATCTCTGTGAGTTCAAGGCCAGCCTGGTCTACAGAGCGAGTTCTAGGACAGCCAGAGCTGTTACACAGAGAAACCTTGTTTTGAAACACCTGTCTCCCCCCCCCCAAAAAAAAAGAGGCAAGATGCAGATAACGGAGAGAAAGTAGAAATCATGGTGATAGGAACAGGAAGTGCTTGTCGGTCTGTGCTCAAATCAGGATGCCTGAGGGATGAACATTCTCCACTTGCTTTTCCTGTTTTATTCAGATAAGGGCCCCAGCTTATAGGACGGTGCCCCAGATTTAGGATGGGTCTTCACACCCCAGTTAAATCAATCTAGAAACAGACCTGCCAAGATTTGTCTTGTAGGTCATTCTAGTTCCTGTCAAGTTGACCGTTGAAATTAACCATCACAGAATTGGATTAGTGTTTTAATGGGTTCTGTTCTTCATTAATTTTGATTCGTTTTCAATGGGTCTCTGAACAAAATATGTTTTAAATAAGATTATTGAACTTTGAACCAAGTCTAGGAAGTACATGACTTCTGACGTTAAGTCGTGGCTGTTCTTGGTGACATGCCAGCCTGTTCTTACCCGTGGTGTCCCCTCTTCTGCTCACTGCAGCAGGTGACAGGCATGTACTGTGTCCAACACTGTGTCCTAAGCTTTCTCGTCACTTGTTTTGTTTTTCTTGCGTTGGGATTTCCACAGTGAATTGAATGTATGGTATCTTTGGATTCAGCAGCATCAGACAGACTAAGGCAGGTCATTGTGTATTCCGTGTTTCTGTGCCAACAGTGCTTGCTTCCTGCCAGATGTTTTCAGCAGCCTGTTTCTGGAGAGGTGATAAGCATCGGTTCTGTTTTCACCACTCTTCCCTGCCTTGTAAAGCTGCTGAAGTTCAGGAAGAGGGTGACGAGACAGTACCGTTTCCCTGCTCACCTTGTGCATTCACAGCTAGCGAGTGTGCACGCACACGCACAGGCCTGCAGGAAAGCTAGCTGCCCATGTTCTTGGCTCCCCGGCTCTTCCCTCCGCCAGGTTCTTTCTTGCTGTCCCCACCCTCTCCCTCTCAGTGCCTTTCCCGTCACGTGTGTGAGCATTTCCACCACTGTTCTTCCTGTCTGCTTCTCTTAAATCCAGCCCACACCTCTCAGCTCCATATCCCGAGTCAAGTGTTTGAAAGCTGTTATTTCATGTTAATTAGAAGTTCTTTCCCAGCCAGGAAACCTTCACAGAACTGTTCCCTCAAGCCAAGGCTTCAAGATGCACCCTGGCATTTGTACTTGGGGACAGTGGAAGGAATCATGGCTAATTGCTACTAAACAAGGAAACATTCTCACCCACTCCCGGACTTTTCTATATGCCTGGCCAAGCCATAAGACCTTGGTTTGCTCTTACCCAAGAACCCAGGCACCTACAGTGTCTAAGAGGCCTGTAGGCTTCACAGTCTTAGGAGAACTCTCTCCTAGACACAGTTGCTTGGCAGTCACCTCACTTAGAAGATCCCATGGGCCTCCAACCGGAAGCTGCTGCTTCCCTCCTAACATGTTGGATTTGGGTAGAAAATTCTTGACTCATGTAGGCTTCAGCAGGAGTTAGCTTCTGGCTCTTTTTAAACACTCGCAAGACCCCCTGAATGGCTGCCAGTGTCTGGAGGTGGCCCCAGTAGGCTTCAAGGGGATTTTCATCTCTTCAGGTGTGGTGGGTCAGAGCCAAGCCCCATGCTTGCTTCTGGCCTTCCTGTTTGTGCCCACTGCTTTCAGGTCAGGGACCACAGCCTGCTCATCACCTGGCCCCTTGCTGCCTCAGCCCAGGTTCTGCACTGCTAACCAAAGCTTGAGGAGGAAGTTTCAGACCTAACGCTTCCCTGGGAGCCACCAGCAAGCTTCCTGTGCTCTGTTGGGAGATCATGGCAGAGCCAAGTTTGGCTAGTGCTGGGGCAGGCTGCTCCTGTCCCATCTTTCACCAGGGGGGGCTTCACTGCTCTAGGTACCAGAAGGTGGATATTGTATCACAAGAGGCTGAAGATCGGGGCTGGAGAGATGGCTCAGAGGTTAAGAGCACTGACTGTTCTTCCAGAGGTCCTGAGTTCAATTCCCAGCAACCACAACCATCTGTAACAAGATCTGGTGCCCTCTTCTGGCCTGTAGTCAAACATGCAGACAAAACACTGTATACATAATAAATAAATCTTAAAAAAAAAAAAAAAGAGGCTGAAGACCTCTCCTGTATCTCATTTAGACTACTTGAAATGCATGTCTTGATCTCCCATGGGTTACAGAGAAAGCCGTTGATGAGCAGATGTGATGAAAGGTCCAATGAGCAGAGAGCAGTCACAGTCACAGGCACTGTGGAGGGGAGGTCATGCACTCCAAAACGCAACTGGCCAGAGGGTGCAGCCTTCAATGTAAAGAAATAAATACTACCTACCCAGGAAGGTGATTACAGGGACGACACTACCTGTGTGTCTAAGTGCCACATGCAGGCCTGGCACACAGGAGGCCTTCAGCAGTCCTCAGCTGTCCCTCTCCTATCTTTATTAACAAACTGCAGCTGCTAGAGTCTGTGCCAAGTAAAGAAGATAAAATAAGAAAGTGGTCGTGGAAAGGCTTACTTGACCAGAAAAATCTGAGGGCTAGTAAGTGCTGGAGTCAGGATCCAGAATCCACAGCATGCCCAGCTGCAGGAGAGGCAGCAGCTGGTCAGCTCTATAGAAGTGGAAGGTGTATGGCACATGACTGCATAGTGAGCTGAGAGCTTTGAAGGACTAGTGAAGGGATTTTTGACTCAATTTGGAAGTGGTAAGGAATGATGTCTATTTCTCTAACTGGGGCTAAATATAATCGTTAAATGAATCTATAACAAGGTTTCTGAGAGCTGAAGGAGTAGACAAGGGAAATCTGGTCAGTGCTAGAACCTTCTCAAGGCTAGTGATGATGCGTCCAGGGATTACGAAAGCTGTGGGCCTCAGTCAGTTGTCTGATGTCTACAGGGAGGACAGTTTGGAGCAGACTGAGTCAGAGACCTAAAGAAGGGAAATTCTTCAGCTTAGCACTCAGGTCTAGATGGAGCCATGGGTGACATCAAGAATAAGAAAATACTTTCATGATTGTGAAGGGACTCAAAATCCAAAAGTCTAGCCAGTAAATAGCTGGGCTAGGCAGGTCCCGAGAAGAGGCCTGCACCATGGTCCTCTTGACTATGTGACTTCAGGAAGTCTTTTTTAAAACAGGGTATTCCATAGCTCAGACTGGCCTGCAACTCAGTGTATAGAAGCTAACAGTCATCCCCCTGCCTCAGTTTTCTGCATGCTGAGATTACGTGCATGGGTTACCATGTCCAGCTCTGTAAGCTTTCAAAGCTTCTGAGAGAGTGAGCATTCTCCTGGAGGGCTGTGTCTGCAGATATTTATACCACCTGAGTCATATCTCCTGTGTAATCTTATAAATAAACCAAGGTTCACTTTTAATGAATTTCTGAAGTTTCATAAATAAATTGGCTTAGTTCGAAAAGCATGTTTTTAATAAAATCTCTGCGTTCTGAATAAAATTGGCCGCTTCCGTGCTTTTAACCCCACCACAGTCCGTATGCTGTGCTTGCATTTGCCTCCATGGGGAGACCTGCGCAAGGCCACAGGTTGAACAGCAAGGTCAAGAAGCCTTGACTCTGCAGCCTCTGCTTCTCCTAGGCCCTGCAGGTGCATGGCTGGCCCAGTCTAAGATGAGTGCAGTTCAGGGCCGACACATGTCTAAACCACATGGGGTCCTGGTGCTGAGAGGGGCAATGGACACAGCCTGGTACTAACCGAGGAGCTATGTCCAGTTGAGAACCGCTCACAAAGGAAAAACTAGTTTCTCTAAGGGAGTCTCACTGGGTATACAAGCCACACTTAAGGGCAGGCCCAGTGCCCAGCAGTAGACGGCCAACACAAAATGAACTCAATGGTATTTTTAGAAGGTTTTTGTCTCATGCTTTGTCTGGGCTTCTTTCTTTTTTTCTTTTTTTAAACCTGGTCTTTTGCTTATACATTGTTTCCAATTGTGTGTTTTTTAGTGGAATCTCTGTGTGTGCAATGTGTGTGTCACTGCATCTGTATGTGTTTTTGTGCTTTCCTTTGCCTCTTCTTCCTGTTTATATGTTCTGTCCTATTCTGGTTTGCTTTTATTTTATTATCAGTTTTTTAGATGCTTGTGTGTTTTCTAATGGGAGAGAAAAATAAAGGGGGTGGATTTTGGTGGTTGAATAGGATCTAGGAGGAACTGGGGGAGGGGAAACTGTGATCAGAATATACTGTATGGGGGAAAAAATCTATTTTCAATAAAAATTAAAATGAGGGCAGTTGCCCTCACCCTAGCTGAGCCCACTTCTCGTCTGATTTGAAAGGCAGGCCTCTGGCTTGAGCTGTGCATTTTCTCCCTTCTCTTTCACTGTAGACTACTGTTTTCCAAAGTGAAGTTGGAGTCACTCTGCCGGGGCCCAGATGAGGCGCTGCTCACCTGTAAGCACATGTTACAGATATGGAAATCCTGCTACAACCTCACCAACCCCAGGTAAGAGGCCACTAGTGCCTGTTTTGTGCCATGTTTGCATGGGTAGCTACAAATCAGAGCCCTCGCCTATGGGCATTTGTCTGGCATTAATTCTGTCACTCCCCTGTACACCAGGTCTCCACAAATGCTAGATAATAATGATGAAGTCTTAGGGTTTTTTTGGGGTTTTTTTTTTTTTTTTTTTTGGTTTTTTCGAGACAGGGTTTCTCTGTGTAGCTTTGCGCCTGTCCTGGAACTTACTCTGTAGCCCAGGCTGGCCTTGAACTCACAGAGATCCGCCTGCCTCTGCCTCCCGAGTGCTGGGATTAAAGGCGTGCGCCACCACTGCCCGGCTAAGTCTTAGGGTTTTATTGCTCTGAAGAGACACCATGACCATGGCAACTCTTACAAAGGAAAATATTTAATTGAAGCTGGCTTATAGTTCAGAGGATTAGTCCATTATTGTCATGGTGGAAAGCATGGCAGTGTGCAGGCAGACATGGTGCTGGAGAAGGAGTTGAGGGTTCTACATCTGAATCAGCAGGCAGCAGGAAGACAGAGTGAGCCACTGGGCCTGGCTTGAGCATCTGAGATCTCAAAGCCCACCCCAGTGACACACTTCCTCCAGCAAGGCCACACCTCCTAATAGTGCTACTGCCTGTGGGCCTGTGGGGGCCATTTCCTTTCAACCACCACATGGAGCTTCATGCTTCTCCATGGCTGATGAAGCCTCTAAGTCATGGGTTTCTTTTGTTTCCTCTCTTCCCCACTCCCACTCCGTAATGACCCATGGATGACCCATAATGATTCATTCACAAATGCTTTCTCTCTCCAGCCTGGGACAAACTTAACCATCTTCCTAGAAATTGATGTATAGATGGTCAGTGACATACTGCAAATGAATTTCCTGCAATAATATTTAAAGGATCTGTGTCAACAGCAGGCCACATCTTATTCAGAAGGGAAGTTGCTGTGAACACAGTTAAAAATAATTTTGAAGAAGTTAAAATTATGATTCATACAAATATAAATAAACACATATTAAAGATTTTATTAACTTCATTCATTTGTGAAGGAGCCAGTACAAGTTAATATCCATTCAGAGAAGAATTGGAACATGTATCTCGGCAGAAATGCTGAAATGAATTTACATCTAGATGCAAACATAGTATCTTATAAGATGATGGAATGTGTAATGTGGGGTTGTCTTTCCCCAAGGTAGAGATCAATTGTATACCCCACAGATAGATCTGTACTAATGGTTTTCTACAGGTTAACTTCTGCCCCTTAGAGCTGTGTAGTACTTAAGTTAGCAGGAAGTCAAAGATTCTCTTCTTTGTGTCTGCGGAGGAATAGCCAGGCAACCCTGGCAGGTCACCAGCAAATACCCCAGAACCCATTTGCCCCAAGTCTGGGGTACATTGCCAGAGGAATTTAGCGAAGAGTTATCCGATGATTCAAGTGACTGCCTACAACTCAAACACCCGAGATTCCTCAAGTTCATGGCAAGGTGTATGTATGACTTACAGTGAGCTCTAAGGAGGCAGGGGGCAGACAAGGGGTCACTCAGTGGAACAGGAGTGTCAGAGGCAGACAAGTAGGCTGGTAGCCATGGTTTGCAGAGACCTCCAGAGAGGAAGGGTGGGCTGTGAGTTAGGCAGTGGGAAATGGGAACTTTGATTTTTTTAACAAAGTTTCTTCGGTTGAACAGGATGCGGTGGCTCACACTGTAATTCCAACTTGGGGAACCCAAGTTAGGAGGGTTGCTAAGAGTCCAAGAGCAGACTAGATATGAGTTCTAGACTAGCCTCGACATCAGGATTAGAGAGCCTTTGCTCTATAGCCCAGCCTACAGCAGCTCCTGCCTCAGCTGGTTGTTTCTGTGCTGGAACCCATCTTTTGCCTGTACCTCCTTTAGAAAGGAGAAAATAAACCACCAGCGTTCTCTTTGCCAATTTCCCTCAGTTCTCCACACCTCTCCCACCTCCCCACATTTCCTCCCACTTAGCAACCAAGAATATTGAGTGTGCAGAGAAAAAAATAGCAGAATTGGAAAGCCTTTAAAAATACCGAACCAAATGCCTGGCTGTGTCCATACTCTTCTTCCCTTGAAAGACCTTTTAGGGCCAGAGCAGGGTATTCCTGCCTGGGGGTGGAGGTGACCCCTTCCAAAGCTTTGGGCATGGGGTAGAGATAATCCCTTCCAAATCCTTGGGCATGGGGTAGAGATGACCCCTTCCAAATCCTTGGGCATGGGGTAGAGATGACCCCTTCCAAAGCCTTGGGCATGGGGTGGAGATAACCCCTTCCAAAGCCTTGGGCATGGGGTAGAGATGACCCCTTCCAAAGCCTTGGGGATGGGGTGGAGATGACCCCTTCCAAAGCCTTGGGGATGGGGTGGAGATGACCCCTTCCAAAGCCTTGGGCATGGGGTGGAGATGATCCCTTCCAAAGCCTTGGGCATGGAGTGGAGATAACCCCTTCCAAAGCCTTGGGCATGGGGTAGAGATGACCCCTTCCAAAGCCTTGGGGATGGGGTGGAGATGACCCCTTCCAAAGCCTTGGGCATGGGGTGGAGATAATCCCTTCCAAATCCTTGGGCATGGGGTAGAGATGACCCCTTCCAAAGCCTTGGGCATGGGGTAGAGATGACCCCTTCCAAAGCCTTGGGCATGGGGTGGAGATGACCCCTTCCAAAGCCTTGGGCATGGGGTAGAGATGACCCCTTCCAAAGCCTTGGGCATGGCAGGGAGGCACAGCAGCCATTTACTGGAGAGCTCCCTGTATGTTTGTTTCAACTTCATCTTCTCAGGATATAGATAAATGTTTCTCAGCAGCCCTCACCATTGCACAGATTTAGGCATGCTTGGGCAGCTGGGGTGACAAGTGACCCTGGCTAGGGAGTGCAGCATGCAGAAAGAGGGCTAGCTCTACAGAGTGTGCACACTTCAAAGCCCCCAGATACAGCAGCATAGGACCAACAGCCTCCAGGCTGTCCTTAGGTCATATGGACTTTAGCACAAGGCAGCATCGTGATAAGTATGTGAAAAACACCCTTTAATAAAAATAAGTAAGCCGAAAACTGAGCAGAAAGGTTTTTACAGGAAGCAATTGGTTTCTGTCCAGAGGAAGTGGGTCTTTGCCAGCTGCCTGACTCTGCTGCCCTTGCCTCTGCGTGTTCAGTTATGGTGACCCCTTTGCTCCACCTGTCTGGGTTTCCCAGTCTTCCCCAGGCCCTTGCATATCCTTGCAGAGGCTCAGCACAAGCCTCAGGGCACTAAGAGGAGGTGGAGGAAGATGTGGGCCATACAGAGAGTGGCCAAATTGAGACTAGCCCCTGACTGTGTTCTCAGCAGCTCTTTCCATCTTTATTTTTGCTTGAGGGAAATCATAATAGAAGGCGGCTGCTGAGCTGAGCCTTGGACAACATGTACCAATAGGGTTCCACCTGCTGTTGTAGGATGCAGTTCCTGCTTTGGGCAAAGTGGGTGGACGTTCTCTCCAGCATACATTTGGTGAAGTGCTGCCATTTTAGGGGGCTGGATTCTCCTTCCCTGGGTCTGAAAATTTTCCTGCATTTAGGATAGGGATATGTCTCGGGTTTTGTCTTCTCTCCCTTAGTAAAGAATAAAGCCCCCTCAATTCTCTGTAATGACTTAGCCACTCAAAACAGCATGAATCTGACCGGAACCTCAGAGAAAGGTCCCCACGGGCTCCCAGCATCTGAATCACAGCATTTCAGCCCGGTATGGGAGTAATTGTTTTCACTGAGAACTTCCCTGTGCCAGCACCACACGGGGCCATTTGTGCGCAGCCTTCAGTCCCTGTGTTAGCCTGCGGGGTAACTATGTTTCTACTTGAGAGGAGACAAAGTTGAAGCTAAAGGAGACTGCAGAACATGTCCAAGTTCTCCAGCTGAGATATACAGCAGAGCTGCCATCAACCCGGGCTGTCTGACACCAGAGCTCCCTCCAGGACAGCATGCTGTCTCCTGATGACAACCAGCTTTTCCTCCTCTTCTTCTTCCTTTTAATTGTCAATCACTTCTTTTCCCTCTGATGACTGCCACCTGAGCCATCTCTGTCATTAGTCATAGGCTGACATCTTCATGATTGGAAGAAACTTATTTCTTCCTAACTCTTATTTCAGTCACTTACCAACAAATAGCATTTAAAGCTGACACACACAGATGCATATTTTCCTTCCTTCAGCCCTACTAATAATCATCAGCATTTTGGTAGGGCTTTTTTATTTTTCAGAACATGCTCTCATTCTGTCTTCAGAAAAGCTGAATCACATGGGCAAATGCCATGTTGCATCCAACTCATTTTACTGTTGCAAAAAGTGAGGCTCAGAAACATTGAGAGCTTGTGCGATCATTATGACCCAGACCTAAGAAGCTAGAGAGAAGCAGGGGTCCTGTTTTAGTCAGTGTTCTGCTGCTGTGAAGATTTACCACAAACATGGTAACTCTTATAAAAAGAAAGCATTTAACTGGGGCTTGCTTGCAGTTTCAGAGGTTTAATTCATTATCATGGCGGGAAGCATGGCAGTATGCAGGCAGACATGGTGCTAGAGAGGTAACTGAGAGTTCTGCATCTGGATCCACAGGCAACAGGAAGAGAGAGAAACTCCTTCACCTCACTTGGGCTTTTACTCCACCCCCAGTAACACACTTCCTCCAACAAGGCCACACCTCCTAATCCTTCTCAAGTAGTGCCACTCCCTAATGACCAAACATTGAATTCTTATGAGCCTATGGGATCCATTCTGATTCAAACCAGCACATTCCACTCCCTGGCTCCTATAGGCTTTTAGCCTATATCATAATGCAAAAAAGGCATGAAGTCCAACTCAAAAAGTCTCATAGTCTATTGCAGACTCAACACTGTTTAAAAGTCCAAAGTTCAAAGTCTCTTCTGAGACTCAAGGAAATCTCTTAACTATAATCCCCCTGTAAAATCCAAATCAGAAAGCAGATCACATACTTCCCACATATAATGGCACAAGATATACATTTCCAGTCTAAAAGGGAAGAAAGGGAGCATGATGAGGAAATACTGGACCAAAGCAAGACCTAAACCTCTCCTGTCAGCCTCTGCTATGGGTTTCTGTCTGCAGCCCTCTCTTAGATGCAGTATATATTGTGTGTCACACTCTTTCTAGGAGCTGGACAGAGGCAAGGCTGAGAATAGGCACTCCAGGGTTCTGACTCCTGGTCCACCACCTCCACCTCCACCACCCCGTGTTTAGCCTCTCTGCAGCTATGGAGTTTCTAAGAGAAATTTACAGTTCCAGTTTTAAGCACTGTCTACTATACTCAGAATTCTCAGTCCTAACAGGGCATAGTAATTCCCTGGAGGTGCACATGTATGTGTGTAGACATTTCCAGCTTATACACCATGGACTTGAAGAGCCTTCTGATTTCCTTTCCCGAAACTGCCTCTTAGCACATATAACCTGGAATGGTTTTCTCTGTTTCCTGCCATCTCCCTTTCCTGGGAGATGTTCCTGGCAGGCTGAGTGCCAGGCTGAGAAGTGAGGTGAGGTGATAAGTGGTTCATGAGAAGTGCCCAAGTAGACAGAGTCCCAAAGGGAGAAAGGAAAGTGACTTTTAAGTCAGTTAGAGGAACACATCTAGAAAGAAAACATTCCATTTGGAAGTAAAAGCATCTCAATTTTGAATGATGCATAGTTGCATGTATGCTGTTTTTAAGGGGGCAATTGAAGACAGAATGAGAGATATACCCAAATGTGGTTGCTCTGCCGATGGGGGGAGATGGTCTTGCATCATTATCAGTGATTATGGTTGCAATTGGGATTTCTAATGTTTGAAGTATGAAGCCTTTAACTTCCCACATCTCCCATAGTCACCGGAAGGCCAGGAGTAAGCTGTCTGTTGGGAACTCACCAGACATAGTAACCCAGACAAATGTTTCTAGGGAGCTATGTTTTTGACCTTTGGCATGTGCCTGAAAGTTATAACTCTCCAGAATGTTCCATCTGCACACACTTTCCACCCCTACCCACTTCTATGTAGGAAGATAATCTTCCCTACTCCATCTGGCTAGAGAGATCACTGAGGTACAATGGCCGTGCTTAAAGTGATAACTCATTAGTGACAGACGTGGGATAAAATCCCTGATCCCTATCCAAGCTCCAGGACCCCAGCTTTGAGATCCTTCCGAAGCATCACACATGGCAGTCAAGCTCACACTCTGGAGCTTGCTGAGCGTTATGGCTGCAGCACCTCCCAGCGTGGTCCACTGGCTGCCGGGGCAGGTCCTTCCTCTGCACTGTTAATACCTCATGCGTTCCAGAATCCATTATATATCCAGAGAAAGCCTCCTGAAAACTTCCTGGAAGAGGAGCCATTGCAGTTTTCAGATCATTAACCCTTTGTGGTTGTTTCTATTAAAAACACTATGCGAACAGACCAGTATTAGAAACAGTCAGTCCACTTTACATGATTGTTTGCTCAGGCTTTTGCATTGTCTTCTGCTGAGGGAGAGAGAGTGTTTGTTTCCCAGTGCGGAAATTAATAGTGCAGCTTCCAGCAAGCCTGTATGGATGATGTAGTAAGTGCAGGCTGACAGTCTGCAGTGAGCGAGGTTTCCTCGGCTTCCTGTTTCTCTAACTCCATCTCTGGACGGGGAAATTGTAGCCTGTAAACTGTGTTAAGGTTCATAACGCATCTTGTCTGTGCTGTTGGGCGGCGGCAGCAGCTGTGCACAGGAAGGAAATTGTGTTCCTTTATTGTAGATTTCAAATGTCTTAACAGGAAAAAAAAATCACAGTGCTCCAGACATTATCATGATAGGAAAATAATAATAATAATAATTTCTACCTACTTCGTAGATTGTGTCTTAGACTCTGTATGGGCCAAGGTTCTTTAACTGCTTCATCTCTGTTCAACCTGCAGTGGCGTCCATGTGACGGTGCTAGTGAGTGGTGCCAAGCCTGTTTTGTAGGCCAAGTGGGAGAAATGGGCGTCAGAAAGATGGGCAGTGCTGGAAGCTGGTGGGCGTGGCTGTTTGGAGGCAGCCACCAAAACCCTGCTGTATTGTCCTCAAGTCCCCTCTGGCCAGCCTTCTAAGCTCAGGAAAGCCAGGGGGCCACAGCTCTGCTGTGACTGGATCACAGAAGCACTTCACATCACCTTTTCCTGTGTATTAAGTGGGAATACTAGCCATGTGAGGAATTCCCTCAAGTTCATGATGGTCACACTGGAAAGCAAGGACCAGGAAGCCTCAAATCCAGCAGCTGCCCTGGGAACTATAGGAATTTTGAGAAATCATAATTGTCTTAGAAATTTTAATATGCTTGGTCTGGATGGGGCCTCGGCACTGTAGAATTTTGGAAATGTTCTGGGTAACTGCTCTCATGCCACAGAGTTCAAAGCCCTGGTGTGGTTGGCAAAGACATCTTGGAGGGTAGTGCATTAGGAGCTGGATAAATTTATTCCAAAGTTTCATGGTACATAAGGCCAGCCCTTCTCTCCCTGTCAAGAAACTAACTGGAAGAACCCCTCCCCTCCTTTCCCTTCCCCTCCCCTCTCCTCCCCTCCCCTCTCCTTCCCTCTCCTCCCCTCTTTCCCCTCTCCCCACCTCCTCTCCCCTCCCCTCCCCTCCCCTCTCTTTTCCCGCCCTCCTTTCCCACCTGGCTTCCTTCCTCCTTCCTTCCTCCTTCCTTCCTCCTTCCTTCCTCCATCTTTCTTTCTCTCTTTCTCACCCTCTTTGTTCGTGTGAAAGATGTGCGTGTGAACAGGTGTACATATGCCACAGCTCATCTGTGGTGGTCAGAAGGCAATTTGGGGGAGTTGGTTCTCCCCTCCACCATTGGTCCTGGGGATCAAACTCAGATTGTGAGGCTTAGGCAGCAAGGGCTTTGCCCGCTGGGCCGCCTCACTGGCCTGCTCTTCTCCATATCTTAAATGAGAAGAGGATAGAAGCGCCCCGGCTCTGTGGGCGTCACTGAAGCCAAGGGTGCAGGTCCCTTCGAGGGTCGGGGGCTCTGAGGAGCGTCCAGACACATGTAGCTGTCCCTGTGCTTCAGCTTTCTGGGCCTCTTTGATCTTCGTCTTTTGGGTGACTGACATTTACAGTGTGTTTTGCAGTGACTCTGGACGTGGGAGCAGCCTCTTAGATAGAACCATCGCTGACAGACGACAGCTTAATACAATCACATTGCCAGACTTCAGCGATCCTGAGACAGGTGAGAATCAAAGGCCAGAGGGGGATCAAAGAGCAGAAGGTGGGACCAAATGCTGTCGGCCCCAGGAGTCGGGGGGGGGGTGGAAGGGGGGGCTGTGGAAGAATGTGGGACGAGGCCTCAGGCAGATAGCTGGACGCTGCACACTTAACTGAGGTGCACTTCTTCAGTCTCCTTTTCCAGGGTTGGTTTACAGTGAAGAGAGGAATATTAGCCTAGATCAACTCCTCATCTATTTCCCCTCGCTCAGGGAACTGAACCTTTGAAACCACAGCTAGGTGGTTTCCGTGCACATCAGGTTCCCTCTGTGCTCTGTCCACTGTGGGCTTCTGCCCTTGTTGAAGTCGGTCATCTGACTTCCAGTAGGATGCATACATCCACACACGTGCTTCCAGCAGGAGCACCTGGCGGGTGGCAGGGGCTTCTGAGCTGCTAATTCTGCTGTCCCCACGTGGTGGCCTATGGCACTTACTACCTCTGAGCAATGTTTCTCATTGGCTGGTAAAGGCCTCTGGGGGTAGTGTGTTCCATGTTCATGTGCCCACAGCTCCCTGGCTGCAGGGAAGTAAGCACACCTCCCTAGTTTTCATAGCTCCAAATAGGCAGTTCCGGCAGTAATGCTGCATCGTCACTGACAATCTGGGGACTCCACAGACCCACAAAACATAATGAAATTCACTCAGTTTCAAGCCTTAGAAGTAGTTCTAGAACACCATTAGAGCCAGCTTCTGCCACTTCTCCCCTCAACACCCAACAAGGGACACTGTTAGTCTCTAAGTGTCTCACTTCATCTTTTATGGGATAACTTCATCGGGGCCCCTGGGTCTCTTTCCTGTCTGTGTGCCACATCCCAGCTCCTGACATCCTCTGGAAATTCCAATCCTAGATGGGTGGTAGGATTGGGTCTGGGAGCCTGGTGGTGCTTACAGAACCATCCCATAGCTATTACTGACTCATTCCTGCCAAAGCTCCAGATTCAAAATCAGCCTGCAAAGTTCCTTCCAAAGCCCCTGGCCCTTTTTTAATGATTGTTGGACACAAGAAATGACACAAACTATGGCTTGATAGAGTTCACTTGGCTAGCAAATGCTGTTTACAGGCACACTGGTGTAACCACAGGCCACTCCTGGAGTAACCCACCCCGCATTGGTCAGTGTTTGGGGGTGGGTACAGACTCCAAGGCAAAGCCCTGCCTTGTGGATATAGTCATCCCGGGGGGGGGGGGGGGGGGTTAAAGTCCTTGTAGAAAGGAAAGGTCAGACTGTCAGCCCTAGTCAAAATGAGGTGAGGCTGGGACAAGGAGAGAAGAAAACCAGGGACACCAACTATGGCCACTGCCGAAACTCAAGCTGATTCCCAAGAGCTGCTGTGGCCACGGAGGGCTGCCCTCCCCTCAGCCTCTTCCTCAGTGTCCCATGAGAACAGCCACACTAAGTCTAAGCTCTTCCCTCTCGGATGGCTTGGATCTTAATTTCTCTTCAGGTTCCAAGACTTGCATGCTGTTATCAGTAACAGAGCTGCAGAAAACGAATAAGGCCCTTCTTCTTGCTGCCCTCTGCTCCTGGGAGGCCTTCCCTGGGACTCTCAGGAGTGCCTTCCACACGATAAGCCTCCAGTGTCGTGTTGTCCGAGTGGACTCTAGGCCCTAGCTAGGGTCATGGCCCACTATTTCTTCTCCCTCTCTACCTTAGTGGCACTTGTGTGGCTGATCCCTTGGAAAGGTCCCTTATTCCAAGGAAGTCCAAGTATCATATCTGGAGTCTGGGCTTCTGGTTCCCTTGTCCCTACCAAACAGCAGTGGAGACCACCCCCTCCCATAAGCAGGCCAGTAACTATCTTATTGCACTATGTAAATGAACCCTCCAAGACCCCTTTTGTCTGACCTGCTGTGGATGGTGCTGTTTACACAGCATCATTTAAACCTGTAGTCCAGGGATCAGAGCACGAAGAGGCCTTCTTAGGGGAAGTCTGTCACTGAGCATAAACACTCTGAACTGATAGTGTAAGCTAGAAGAATTCGGAAGCTTCACCTTGAAGGGGAAATGAGGCCTCTGTTTCTTTAGTCTGGTTCCTTCTGAGGTATCTGGCAGCATGATTACCTTAGTCACACACCTTTATGGATGGACTTTCTACCTCAGCTGCCCGTAGATTTTATCTGTTCCTCTCATTTTTATTTCATTAAACAGAACTTGCAATTCAAATTGCAAAGCTAACTCCAGGTGTGCCATGGAGAAGCTCACCTCCATCACCATCACTCTCTTCCTGAAAGCAGCATCTCTAGAAGCCATCTGTTTACCTTCCAAACAAGCACATGCATTATTTCCTGCCCTCACAGGAGCAGTCACTCTGTGTGCGCTCCACAGTCCGCTGTCCTTCACCTCCCGGCATATCCCTAGACAGCGTCCTCACTCCGTTTCAGAACTCTGAATGGCTCCATGACCCCGTGTTTTACATTCTGGATTCTCACCCAGCCAGCGCTATCTCAGGCGTTTTTCTTCCTTGGCTCATGTGGTGCTGGTAGAGGCTAGCTAATTTTAACATCCACTGCATCACTGCTTATTCAGTAAAGATGGGCTACAGAGAAGAGAAAAATGGAAGGTCAGCGCGGCTATAGTCTAACCGGAGTGGCTCTGAAATCAGATTCTGTCTGGGAGAACCAAGCTGACAGGTGGCAGTGTGTTTTCAGTCCATGCCATGCCCGATGCCTATTCCCCTAAATCCCGGGGCATCTGACATAAGCAAAGTCACACAATGCTGACATCAGAGAGAGGCCATGGGCTAAAGCAATGCAGCTTCCCATTGTCTTGATCCTGCCACTCTGGAGCGCAGGGCAGAAGCCCCCGCCACACACATACTCCCTTGAGAAGCTGTAGGTTGTATCGGTCTACATTTTGTTTTTCCTCTAGAATTTAAATGTACCAGATTAGAGATACTAAGATAATGAATTCCCATCACTAAGTTATACATTTGTGCATATATGTAAATATATACATGAATGATAAGAACTTTTAGAAATATAAGCCATAAGTCCTGATTATTCCTGGACATTACACAGTGTAGACTCCGTGTTCTCGATTCCAGTTGTTGAGGAACAGAAATCGAGTTTTCCACCTCTGAAATTATCCATGTGCGGATCTCTGAAAGAACATGAGGGCTATTCGCATACATAAGCTCTGGCCCAGCCACATCCACCACAGCTAGCAGAGTGGAGTTGAGCTTTGTTACGCAGACAGGTACTACATTAGAGAGCCCGTTAGAGAGCATGAAATCCTTCTATTGTCCCCTGGCCTCACTGCTCCCATTAGTAGGCCCCAGCCAGTGGAGGGACAGTGTTGAAGCTCTGAGTCATTGTCTTTTCTTTGGAAAAAGTCCTGAAATAAAAGGGGGAAAATGCTTTTCTTTCTTTTGCCTTTGAAATAGGATGTAGGGCAAGGGGGCTTATCTTTAATCATTGGTCAATATTACCAGACATCTATCCAAAGCAAACTAGCTTTTAACCTGAAAGTCGGATGCGCTTTGTTGGGGAAGGTTTCTGGTTGCAGCTGTGGTGGCCTTTGCGTCACCCCAAAATCTCCTCCTGCTGCTCTCAGACCTGAGGGCTGCAGTACAAGCTTCCTTTCCAGAGGGCCAACCATTGCACACAGCAAGAGACCACCCAAAAAGCTTACATTCCATTGTCACAGACTGGGGCCATGACATGTCATCGCTCTAAGCCCCCTGCACACTGGGAAACTTGAGTTTTCAAGTGAACATTATATAAGTGCTTCTTAGAAAAACCAATCTGTGGACGGTCAGGAAGGGAGGGGTTTCGAGCAGAAGGCCCTGCATGCTGTAGGTTAAAGATGGATGTTTTCAGTGGATCACTGCTGAATCTGTGCCCAGGTAAATCAGAGTTATTTTTACTCCGTGATGTTGCAGAACAATTAAGTAGCCAGTGGAAAACAGATTTGTTTTCTTGGAAAAGCACTTGTATTCTGTTCAAGTAGAGGGGTGACTGTATCACGTGACCTCCTTTTCTTTGCAGCTTATGTGAGTATATTAAAAGCTAGTTTATTTTTTCTTTGTGTTTCTAAAAGTTGTTGGGTTTTTTTGCTTTCATTTTTTTTTCTCTCTTTCACTTTTTAGTGTCAGACTCCTCCTCCTCCTCTTCTCTCTCAAGAACCGAGTCTCCTCTCCACCTGTTTGTGTCTTCTCCTCTTCATTCTCATCCCAAACCTGACATCTTTGTGTGGCCCCCTGCTGCTCATTCATTCAGTGACCCAGGTCCCCACCGGGAACCTTCACTCTGTAAACATGGTTTTTTCCTTTCTTCTTAGATGCCCTTCATTTGCTTGGTGTGTTGTTTCCTGATAATCTTCCAACTGATAAGCTGGCTAGGAAACCCCATCAAATGTGTCAGGGAGAGATCTTGCTTATTTGAAAATCCAGAGCTGTTGGGGACAGAAGGAAAGCCAAGGCTGCAGACAGTGACCACATTCCAACCTCCACTGAAAAGTGAAGGAGATGGGGTCCCGAGCCAAACAAGTGAAGCTTTTCAGAGTGTCCTTTCTAGTTCCTGGGTCCTTCAGTGCTTTCCTGGAGCAGGCATAAAGGTAGGGAAGCAAAGTCAAGGGCTGAGGAGATGGCTCTGTTGATACAGTGCTTGAGACAGAAGCAAGAAGACCTCCAGCGCCCACCTGAAGGCAGGGCACAGCACGGAGCACCTGTGATCCCAGGGCTGGAGAGACAGGGCCGGGCCAGTTGCTGAGGCTCAGTGTCGAGCCAGCCTTCCTGTTTGATGAGTTCCAAACCAGGGCAAGACCTTGTCTTAAAAAATCAAGGTAGGCACTTGGCATGGTGGCCCAAAGGGTGTGATGCACACCTTTAATCCTTGGGAGGCAGAGGCAGGCAGGTCTAGAGGCAGAGCTTGAGGCCAGCCTGGTTACAAAGCAAGTTCTGGGCGAGCCAGGGCTACTTAGTGAGACCCTGTCTCAAAAGAAAACCAAGATAGACACCTCACCTGAGATTATCTCTGCCCCGGACAAACATGTGCACACGTGTACCCTCACACACATGTATAGGCAACACACACAAAAGAAAAGGCAAGCCCTTTGCCAATTTTTTGCCAATAATTTCATCCTAAAAAGTCTGCATTTCAGTTTGGAAGTTAATTCCAACTGCATATAACAGTGAAAGCCATAATCTAAAGATGACATTTGCCTGCCTGTCAACATCGAATAGAAAGCTCTTGGAGCTCTGCTCCTGGAACCTTCCCCTCTGAGGCCAGTGCCAGCAGGTCACAGAGCACATTTGAGACATGGTGTTGGAAGCCGGTTTTCACTTGTAAAGAAGGAAGATAAAGGGTCTCTATCATGAAAGTGTATAGTGACTGAACAGCATCTTTGCCTAATCTTGCTTTTATGTAATACAGAAATTTTGAAAGTCTACTTTAGGGAGTTCCAGGACTCGTCAGTTTAAAAAAAAAAAAAAAAAAAAAAAAATCCCATATTAGAATGAAACACCCTGGTTGGTGAAGTCCTTAAAAGGGACCTAAATACAGTGTTCACGGTGCTCACCGGGAGAGCCCGTCCTTGCTTTCCTCCGCTGTTTGTTTGACGTTCGCTCTCCTGCCAGCAGTGCCGCAGATTTAATCTGCGTCTGTGGTTTATAAGGCTCATCTTTGTTCCAAATGCTGTTACATGCTGAACAAAAGCCGTAACAGGGCTGCTGCCAGGAAGAGCCACTTTGTCTAGTGGCTTTACTGGCGGGCGCTGTTCTCTAAGCCTCTGTACAGGACAGGAACAAAGGGTCATCCAAAGTCACGTTCACACCAGCAGTGACTCTTGACCTCACTCATCTGCATACGACATATTCCCAGCTCTGCTTTCAAGGCAACCACAATTCTGTGAAAGATAAAGGTGATATTTATAAACTGTTTATGTTATCTTTTCATCTACCTCAAAGCAGCATTTTCCCTTAATACAGTGCCTGGGGGCAATTGCCAACTTTGATTTTTCAAGGGAAAAAAAATAATGTTTTTTTCTCTGACATTGGCTTTTGTTGAGTTTGTTGTCTTAAATGAGATCCTGTGGTTCTAGAATAATGTTATATGTTTCCACTGCCCACTGTTTGCCCAACAAACCCACCAACTTGTGCACCCTGCCAGTGTTTACCGTCCTGGGAGTCTTGAGTTTCTTCTGAAGTTCTGGCTCTTACAGTGACCCTTCAAATCAAACTAATTAGTAAATTGTTGGAGCATTGAGCACCCACTGGGCTTCCTGCTAAATGTGACATGTCACAAACAGTATTCTGTGGTTATTCTGAGTGAAGCCATGAGCCATTGTCCCATCCTCAGGGAGAGCCTAGCTAGTAACCAGCTATCCCAAGGATCTTTCTTCCTTGCAGATGCAACTTGTTAGTGTAAGAAATAAAACCACTGATAGTTTCTTGACCTAATTGTAAAGAATTCCAATCAACTTTCCTAGCAATGAACACCAGCCCAGCCCTGCACTTTGATGGACAGAGGGTTGGAGTTAATGTGTGGGGAGATCCAAAACCTGCTGGTTTCATTGTTTTCCCCTTCCTTTTGGAATTTCCTGCTTTGGAAACAAAACACATGGCATGAACTGGTCAGTTTCCATGTGCCTGGTGAACATGTCAGTGTGGACGGGGATGTCTGATTGGCCTTTCTTTAAAACAAAAGTCATTGTTAGTGGAAAAATAAAATCTGATTCTAGCCAGCCAGACTTAGAGTTGGAAGGTTATTAGAACCTTCTTTGCTTTCTTAGCTTTAATTTTGAGTTTTCAACTGTTTCGTTTCTTGGTTTTAATTTTGGTTTGATCTGTTGTCCCAAGGCAACTCTCCAGAAGCACACTTTCATGGCTTCCCCTCCCTCTTTTCAGTTAGTAAGTAGCCTTCCAATCTGTTAACCCTGGGAGGGTCTCCAGAGTCACACCTCCCCCCACTGTCGAATGTGTACTGTGGGTTTTGAGGGGTGCGAATGTTGGGATGGTGTGATCATCTCTCACTGCTACCTGCTTGCCCGCTCTGCCACCTGGGTCACAGTCCTTGAGACTCCAGGATGTAAACAGAGCCACAGCCTGAGACAGTGCTGCTGTGAGGACTACAGAGGAAGGCAGGCAGGAAGAGCACAGAGAGTAGATGAGAAGTGCCTCTGTGACTCCCAGCCCTCCCCCTGGATCTGGAGAGATGGCTCAGCAGTGAAGGGTACTTCCTGCTCTTCCAGAACGAGCACTCAGTATCAAGTCAGGTGGCTCACAGTGGCCTGTAACACCAGTTCCAAAGGCTCTGATGCCCTCTTCTGGCCTCAGTAGTCATAGTAACATGTGGCCACCATCTGTTACACACACACACACACACACACACACACACACACACACACACACAAATAAAAAGCAATCCATAATAGGAAACAGGTACATTTTGGTTTTGTACATTTTAATGTAATGAAAAACATATATTTTCATTACATTAAAGCTAGCCATAAAAAGATTTACCACCCCGCCCCTTTAACCCTAAGCTTCTCTGAGAAAGTTTAAATCTGATTTTCCAAAAACTAGACTTAAACCTCCAACAGAGACTTGTTACACTTACACAAAAGACTTTAATACTCTTCATAAGGTACATCCAGGTCCCTGAGAAGAGCCAATCCTGCAGAGGAAGATTCCTCCTCATCTGTAAAAATGTAAAGTAGTGCTATAATTACACACACCTGTGTGATTTGGTAGTGATTGATCCTGAGCTTAAGGCCCATCCACGTGCCTGGAGATGTCACCCTGGAAGCAGGTACTCTCCCGATGGAACATCTGGAAGAGACTGGCTGGGCCAGGGCTCCCTCCACACTCAGGGGCTCTAGCAGTTGCTCTTGGGGAGGAAAAGGTGGATGGAGTTTTGTTCCCCTCTCCATGAAATAAAATAAACAAGGCTGACTGGGACTCTTGGCTCCAACTTTCCAATGACTGATTGGGAAGGCTACTGCTCTGTTTGGGAGTAAATCCCCTGGAGAGGAGAATAAACAGAATATGAGAGAGCGTAGTCTAAAATCGGATGGGAGGAGAGTGCAAGATAGAAACGGCTTTTTACTTTCCATCATGACTAGTGATTATTTTACACACAATCTGGTAGTGTATAGCCAAATGGCATATTTTAACTGTTTCTCATTACTAAAGTAGATTTAAATATATATATATATATGAGAACATTAGTGATATCCCCCACTATTTTTGAGAAGTTTATTTGATAGATACAATCTTGTTCAAATATAACCTTTCTTTGCTATTTATGTTTAGTCAGTATTAATCTAACCTAATTTTCCTTAATTGGTTCTTTGGTGCCTTTCTCTAAACAAGGCTGAATGGGATTGTAAGCAATTGGCAAGTCAGTATAGAAGTGGATGTCCAGACAGGGCAACACTAGGCCTGGCAGGTGTTCCCCATGATGTTCCAGGAACGAGTATCCATGCCAGGCTCAGAACAGCCTCCCCAGGCCGAGTGAGTGTGCCGTGGGGTGGGTAAGCCTCCAAGCAAGCATCTGCCCACTGTAGTCCTCCAGAAGGTACTGTCTCCAACCAGAGCCACCAGTGTGGCACACCCTGACAGCTGGCATCCCTGCATGCTTGTGAATGGCTTCCCTTCATGCTTCTGTGTGGCTACTTGGCCCACCAGCCTTGGCACCTCTGCTTCAGCCTCGCATGCCCCCTGGAGACGACATAGCCCTGTCTCTCCCTGCCTCATGGGCTCCTGTTCCAAAGCTCTCCCCCGGAAAGAGCTTCTCATTCTCGGGAGAAGACATTTTGTCTTTGTCGACTGATTGAGACTATGTTAAATGGCTGGAAAGCTGAGTCATCTTGGAGCTGTGGGTGTGGTCATCCTAGTCTGTTCTTCACTCAGGATAAAATGGAAGTTCTACTGAGAACAGTGGCCTAAGTTTGTTAGAGGAACCCAGTGGGAGGCAGCAGCTGTCCACTAAGCTGCTGTTGCCTGGCCTTGCTGTCACACTGATAGACATGCCACAGAGAGGGGAGATGGTGATACCCACAGATAAGGAAGATGTATGATAACACAGTGGGAGAGCCGCTACCCCAGAAAGGGCAGACAGGCCAATCTTAACCCCCAAGGACTATGGGGAGAAAACCAAAACTGTCACTGTCACGCAAATGTACAGATAATATGCCTGATTTGGAGGCTGAACTAGGAGTGGCCTCTCATCGCTTCTTCCTCCAAAAATTGAGAGCTGTTGCTAATCTCATCAGAACAGTGGAGGAGGCAGGTGTGGAGACGAGCAGGCCACCACTGCCAGCTGGCTGCAGAGTTGGGCAGTCCCATTGCCAGGCCCTGCCTTAAGAGACAGGCTTCCCTGTTAAAATGAGAATTCTCTAAGCAGGCCGACTGGCAGAATGCTTAGTCATTCAGATTGCTGTTGAGAACTCAGGGTCTTCAGGGGAAAACAAAAAACAAAGGACTGCTTTCTCTCCTTCCTCTGATTGTTTTAGGGGCACAGCTTCTAGGTGATGGACAGTAGATAAAGTCTATTGACAGATAACATTGAATCATTAGGGAACAGAGGCAAATGAGATCTGAGCTCCAACAGCAAGGGATTGCTACACACCAGATGCCAGAGTGGCTTGGTTTCTTTTCAGAAGAGATGTGAGGGAGGCAGGTATGGGCTGCAGGAGCAAGGGGCAGAAAGAATGTGAGTGAGGAGAGGGGTGTGGCAGCCACATGCTCCATCCCTCTCCCACGTTCAGATGAAATAACCCAGGTAATCCTCCAGGGCTGGGCACCAAGAGCTGCCCAAATCCTGGCAACATGTGTCCTGTGTGTCTACTGCTGTCTCTCTTTTGGTGAAGGATGTTTCTCACATGTAACACGACAACTGTCAATTGCTCCTAGCTCTGGGATAAGCACCAGGTCACTAGGTAGACGAAGGTTTCATCTTCTCCATGCTGAGAAGACACAAGAAGAGAAAGGAATTGCAGGCTTCTTGTAACTACAGCCGCTTTTCTAGTCCCACCAGACAGTCAAAGAGGGGGCCAGAAGAGAAATGTGTGCTCTTCACTCGGGGCCCCTATTTGTGAAAGTGCAGGGTGACCACACCTAAGTAAGCCTCCTAATTTTACCTAACAATGTTGTTGCCTCTTGGGTCCCTTTGAATAATGAACTCTGGTGGCTAAGAAGAGCTCAGATCTGTATGAAATCAACACAGGCGTCTCTTTCCTTAGGTGCAAAGGAGCTTGGCCAAGGCTTCGGCTGAAAAGCAAATGAAGCCAGCCATTGCCAGTGTCCTCCTCATGGCAGGGTTTCTGAGCAGCTCTCCATGTGATAGGAAAGCTCAGGAGGAGTTCAGAGGCTGGGCATGTCCACCAGAGGTCTTGGTTCTCCACCATGCAGAAAGGTCTTTCCACCCTTGTTCCTGGCCTCCTCCTTCCCAAGGTGGACTAGCTGAACCTAGAAGCCCTGGGTTAGGAACCAAGACAGTTCTTCAGATGGCCCTTAGCCTTTTTTATCAGGTGTTCTAGACAGCCTTTTCATGGCAGGAGGATAACAAAATACATGGGCCAAGAAAATTCAGGTTGCCCAGTTTCAAGGCATCTTACCCTTTGGACCATTTGAGCAGTTAGCTCACAAACCTTGGGCCGGCTTTTAGGGCATAGACTTGCCTGCCTCCATCAGCTCCAGTTGAGCTGAACCTGCAGTGGCTTTTCCCAGGCGCTGTGTCCTAAGGGAAAAGAAGCTTTATCTCCTTGCAGGGCATGGCAGCTGCAGCACACACACTGTGCTCCCTGGGTCACAGCAGTGATATGTGCTGCTCAAGTTAGTGTGATAAATAAGAGATGCGGAGCAGCCCGGGCACATTGCCTGGCTCATCTGTTGAACCTGATAATGTGGAAACATCTCTCCAGAGTCTTGGGTTTCAAGTTGGAAATATGTCCTTTAGTCTTCCTTCGGATTCCTTTTCCAAGACTCTGGCTCCATTTTTCCCCTGGGTCACGCCAATGTGCATTTGCTTTGGTGAGAAAAGAAGAGCTCCTTAAAAACAGATGGCTGAGCACCAGCATTTCCGACTGTGTGCCCACATAAGTCACAACCACATACATACTCCTGCTCACCGTTTCAGCTCTACTCAACAGTAACATGGCTGCCATTTTGCTGTGCTGTTAGCTGTTCCTCCAAATTCTAACCCAGTGGAAGACTTACTTATTACGTCATTGCAAAGAACAGTAGATGCTAACTACTGTGTACTTTGGCCACTATTGTTTGTTGTCTGCTATAAAAAGCCTCTGAATTCTCTAATATCTCGATTTCATCACTGGAAGGCTTTCTGCCCGTGTGATACATGTAATAAGGAATTGACTGAGAACATCAAGGGATTCCTGATCGCCCTCTCCATCCCCGCTCTTCAATGGTTTAATGGCAGTAGAGGGAGAGAGTCACTAAATGACATCAGTCTTTAATTCTGTGCCTGAGATTTCTAGAAGTGTGACAGATACACTGAAAAAGCCCTTGGAAGCAATGAAGGTTAGAACCTTCCATCCATTAGGAAGAACGGAGCACACCCATGTATATCTTCTCAGTGTCACAGAGTCTACGGCCGTACCACTCTGAACATACACAATCTCTTCTGGATGTCATAAAGAGATAGGTCTGTCCACACTACTCTTATTTATTCTACAAACACCTACTCAGTATCTAGAATGGGCAGGGCATTGTGTAATGACTTCAAAAAGCCAGAACAGAAGACATCTTGCTGTCTTTTAGAACCACACAGTCAAGTAAGGAAGGCCAGTTCCTCCACTTTGAAGCCTGTTGTCTGCACAGTGATAATGACACTTGTGTGGAAGCTCTGAGGACTCAAGATATCTCTTACTGCGGAGACAGTAGGAGGTTCGCTGCAGCCTTCCTGCAGGAGGTAGCCCTATGGCTGGATGTAGAGGTTGGGGTTAAAACCAGACACTATTTGCATCCTGGTTTTACCACCAACTGGCTGTATGGCTCTGAGTGGTTATATGACACTTCAAGTCTCAATTCTGTCTCTTCAGCAGTGCAAAATGCTATCCACGGAGCCTAAAATGTAACACGTTCTATAAAACTGATCACTACCACTGTCATCAGCACCACCAACATCACTATCATCATCATCATCATCATCACTTGCCATATCTTAATTCAGAGTGAAATGTATCGTTACACTAAACATTAATTCTGTCACATTATAGACATTGCAAAGAAAAATAATTTGGGCAGGAGTTCAGTAGGAACCATGTAGTCCCTTCCTTGAGCAAAAGACAAAATAACTTATCCCAAAATCAATATTAGCTCCTCCAAAAGCCACAGATTGTTTAGCAAGGGATCCGTAGATTGTGGGACAAAGTTTGCACGGTTTTTCTATAGCCACAGTGCATTATTATCCTTAAATAATTAAATAAGTGAACATGTTGAGCATGGTTTACTTGCTAGTGTGGAAATATCAGTAGACAAAGCCCAATAAATGTCTTTGGAGTCTTCATAATTTTCTAGCATCTAAAGGGGTCTGAGAACCTCTTCCAGAGACCTCTAAGCCACTGAGAGACACTGTCTCAAAACACAAAGTAGACACTCTAGGAGTGACAGCCAAGGTTGTCCCTTGGCTCTGCACACTCACTTATACATGTACATATGCACCAGCACACACATGAACATGTACATACACACATAAAAGGTTACAACAAAATGCAAGCAAAAATAGCTGTAGCAGCTGAACTATTTTGCTATTTATATTAAAAATAATAGCTCTAGACATACTTTATCTAGAGCAGGGTAGATTCCGAGCCAGGCATCGGGGTTTCCCCTATGAAGTATCATCGTCCCATCAGTTTCCTCATTCTTGGGCAGCAGCTTTCTCTGGAGAACACCGAGGGCCCTCCTGGGGCTGCTGTCCTCTCCAGAGCCCTCCAAAGCCTGTCTGCCTAGGGCTTATCCATGGGAGGTAGAATGGTTTTCCTTCCGTAGATTTTGGATTCTGTCCACCAAACCCCCATCAAAAATCTGAACATACTTAGAAGAGTCCATCTTTCTACCTCGTTGAAACAGTTAAACAGTATGGATGGCCAGCTGTTGCTGTCACACCTCCTTTTCGTTTTGTTTTTGTTTTTTGAGACAGTCTTACTATCTAGCCCAGGCTAGACTTAAACTCACAGTCCTGTCTCAGCTTCCTGAGTGCTGGTTTTAGAGGCATGAAACACTGTGCACAGCTTACCAAGCCTCTTAAAATAAGTAACCTATGAATAATAATAGTAATGATAATAATAGTAATAATGTGACTAAGTAATAGAACATCCCAAAGCCCAACTGAGATATTTTTTACATTCACAATTTTATGTTACCCAATATATAATGAACTAAATTTATTTGCATAGTGAGCATTAATCTTTACATGTTTTTTTCAATGTTATAAATTTCATAAGTTGATAGTTGTTACCACTAACAATGTTGCAATGTTTGTCTCCATGCTGAACTTCCTGATAAATGATAAATTAAGAAAGTTGTAGGTGAATATATATATACATATACATATGCATATATATATATGAGTAATTCTAAGTTAAAATAATAAGAGAACCTTCCCCTCAATTCTGAGCCTTGCCTCTAAGACTGAATGTTGGAAAGAAGTGAGATGCATGCTCCTGGTTAAGGATATGCTCTCTAGTCATCAAGCAACCGCTCTATTTTTGGTTCATGCACCACACCTATGCCTTTGCCTGGCACGTGTGCCCAATAGCCTTTCAAGAACGCAGGGTTTAGAAAATAGGTGTGTGTCGAAGCTCAAGCATCCAGGCTGCCCTCCGCCACTCCAGTGTCAGTCTTACAACAGGCATCTGCCGTATACAGAGCAAGCATGTACTTTCTCCAGTGCTTCGTCAAGCCGTGGAACTTGATTCTCCATCCATGGTGCTGCACTAATTAACAGGAAGTTGGGCTGTCTTGAGAATGGCCAGCCATCTACTCCAGATACTACACCAGGAAACAAGCATGGCCTTCCTCTGCTGCACCCACACACTTACTTGGTTTCGGCCCTAACAGAGGGTGCTGTGTAACATCCCCTTGTAGTCCATCACTGATGCTGTTGTGTGTCGAGCTGCGCTCCCTTCCTGCCCCAGCACTCACATCATGCCAGGCTGAGCTCCTGGAGAGTGCTTAGCATAGCATGTGCCCTGTGTGTTGACTAAAGGAACAGCTGGACAGAGGGTGAAACTAAAGTCCTGGGCTATCTTGATTGGCCCTGGTTTCTTTAAGAACAATAACTCGCATCCTGGGGAAGGTGTGTGTATGTTTGTACTCATGTCTGTGTTTGGGAGGGGGTCATTAGTTAGGTATTCGGTTTGTGGTCCCCCCTTTAACTCCTAACATAGTCTTGAAACCTCCCACAGGCTCTGTCCATGCCACATCAGTAGCAGCCTCAAGAGTGGAGCAAGCGTTGTCAGAAGTGGCCTCATCTCTGCAGAGCAGTGCCCCCAAGCAGGGCCCACTGCATCCCTGGATGACACTGGCACAGATCTGGCTCCATGCAGGTATGGCTGTCACTTAGCCCCTGATCCCATGGGCCTCTTCATCCACCCATCCTTTCCCACAGCCTGCTGCTGACCCTGAGGCTGCTGTCTTCTGCGGGCACATTCAACAGTTTAGCCCGGAACCCTTCAGCCTTTGGGAAAACTGAAACCTTTTGTGCTATTACATCTGTACAGGGACTGTGAGCTACCCTGCATTTCCTCATCTCTCCTCAGTGACTGCACTTGACCCAGAGTAGGCATTCAGTAACAAATTTGCAGAATGGGGGTTTGTACTATAGAGGGGCCAGTGTTGCACCCCCATGCTGTCCCCATAGGTGACAGAGTGAATTCCACCTGTACTCTTTCCTGGCTGGGTAGAATCCAGCTCTGCCTTCCCTCTCAGCCTCAGTTTACTCATCTGCATGGTAGGGCTAGAATAGCACCTGTCTCCGAGAGTCAAGGAACACAGAGCTTCTTCTCACCGTTCACTCTCCGAGTCTCCAGGCAATGGGATAGGAAGCATTAACGGCACAAAGCCAAGGCAGGGCAGTGTGTCTGGTGTCCCCACTTCCCTCCAAAGGCAGGCCTGGTGACCTGCAGAGTGGGAAACAGTAGCAGCAGCCCCTGGTCTGGAAACCGACCCCCAAGGAAGTATGATCCGCTACGCCCTGCTTTCATGTGGCAGTCGCGGGCTGCACAAGGCTGCCCACAGCTGCAAATCCCAGAGTAAAGTAAGGTTGACAACCCATCTCACCTGGTGAGCTCCCAAGGAAGTGATGGCTGTTAGTGTATATGCATAGTTCTATTTCTGCCAAAAGTCACCTGTCTGTCAAGTTTTACCACTTCATCTGCATGACCTGGTGGACCCTTCTCAGGCTCATCACCACCAGGGAGCATGCTCAGAGCACAGGTGTCCCTAGGAAGGGTGCCCATTCTACTCATGCCATCCTTCTCTGGGCCAGTTGTGTGGTGTCCTACCTCGTGTGTCCGTCGCCATTAGCAGACATGCACGTGTGAAGGCTTAGCTGATCTACCTGGCTTTGCCAGCCACGGACCAGCCCATCTGCATTGTCTGTGTCAGCATCCTTAATGGACCCCTGACAACTGCTGTAAATTAACCAGTTATCTTCTGCTAAGCACAAAAGAAGGCTGACTCATGCCTGTGTATGTGATTGTCCTTCTCCTCCACCCACTCCCTAAAGAGGCCAAGACAGGCTGCCTCTGAGAGCCAGGGCCCAGCAGGAAGGCCACTTGCCAGCTTTCTCCAGAACAGCCCAGTCCCTGCTCAGGAGTCTGAGACTGTCTTGCTCAGTCACCTGTATGGACAGTGACCCCAGAGGATAGAGAGGGACAGACTGCTGTTTAATGACCAGACCAGGAAAGCCTGGCTGGACATACAGGGCTGGCACAGGTCACAGCTGTCTTTTCCATGGACTTGAAGGCTAGTTTTTGAAGAGCACATAGTCAGGCTTGCATGGGAAGCTCTTCTGCCCACTGAACCACCCTTCTTAGAACTCCTAAAGCTGGGCCTACAAAATGCCAGAAAGTTTGGCCTAGAGGGTATTGACGTCTCATCCCACCCTATGGCACCCCTGCCACCACTCAGTTGTCCAGAGCTGTTGCCCCTGTTTTCATGGCCCTCTGTGGCTCCTGGGAAGGAAATTGTATGGCTCTTACTAGAATAGTGATGAATTCAGTGACAAAGACTGCATTCAGAGCAGCTTTTCAGTTTCCTTGTGTTTCTATGGCTCAGAATAATGGCCTTGGTACTAGTTGATGGGTGTGGCTCTAACATTCCACAGGTTACTGGGATGGAACTATGGAAAGCAGATGCTAATCTTGCCTTCTAGCCTCTGGGCAGATGTACATGAGTTCATGCAGTGAGTACAGTGTGTCATGTGGGTGGATGAAGCCAAGGAGAGTCCCTCAGCATTTGTGCACTGTCAACTCCTTCCGTATCTGCATATCCTTACTGGAGTGACTGTCGAAGGACTGTGGGGTTCACCCTGCGTGGCCTGTGCTTGCCTGCTGAGAAGTACAATAAATCACCTCCCTTTTGACAGTTCATGGAGACCAAGTAACATCATCGTCAGCTCTAACAACTCCAGATCCCATATGTTCTGCAGAGTTTAGAGAACCAATCAGGGCCTGACTCCCAGAGCTGTGTCTGGGGTGTTTGTGGGCCTGTTCTTACCTGCTTGGTTTTCCTGGTGAGCGGAGAGTAGCGGACCTCATGACAGGAGCCTATGGTGGAGGTGGCCCTGGATTTGAGTCTCTCAGGAAAGAAAGATCTCTCTGAGACAATATTAGGTTCCAGCGTCTGTTTCCGGGTTTCTGGGCTATATTTCTGATGGCAAGAGAACTGTGAGCATGAAATATGAGCCTCCAGAACAGGCCAGCTGGGGCATGAAATGAGGGATGCTTGATTATAGAGGCCCTTCTCTTCCTGGGTCGGGAGTGCTCCCTCCCCTCGCCACCTCATCCTTCATCTTGGAAGCCCTGACCCCCGGGCCACAGACCTTCACTAGGATTCCTGGTAGCCAACACAGCCTGGGCTGTGCGTGTTGGTTCTTTGGTTGTTCAGACCAATGACACAAATTTATTTGAATAACTTCAGGTAACACACTGGCATGGTCCACACTGAACAGGTGGGAAAGATGTGAAATGGAAAGGCTCCCCTTGTCCCTGTGCCTCAGTTACCTGATGAGACACTGATGCTAGTTCTGGAACCTTCCCAGAGGTTTAGCCATTCTGTGCCCTCTCCCCATGCCCTCTTCCAGTGTCTAGGAGATCACTGTGTGTCAGTCTATGTAGTGCTGACTTACACTTCTCACAGATGCATGATGCTTCCTTGGTGGGAAGCATCATGGTGTCAGCAGTACACTGTGGATTATTGTCTTCATTTCTCATGCTTTGCCAGTGCAGACAGCATTTCAGTAAGTATACTGACATGTGTTGTTCTGTCTGTAAGGTCAACTTCAAAGAGTGGATCGATAGGTCAAGCGGTGTACACTCTTTAATTTGGATAAATGTAGTCATGTGACCTCCCACAGAGCTTACCAGTTTCTATTCCAGTCAGCAGCATATGACAGTATTTTCTTATCTCCTTGCCAATACCATGCATTCTCAAAACCGTGGATCTTTACCACTTGGATACATGAAATGTGTTTTCATTGGCTGCTCATGGCTTTTGCCCACTTATCTTCTTAGGTATCAGCATCTCCTTTCCACTCATAAAGCACTTATTATGTGTTGAGAAAATTTGCTGTGTGTGTGTGTGTGTGTGTGTGTGTGTGTGTGTGTGTGTGTGTGTGTACAGACAATGGTGCACATGTATGCATGCACATAGAAGCTAGAGGACAACCTTGGCTATCATTCTACATATAGTGGCTACCTTGTTTGTGTGTTTGTTTATTTAAGGTAGGGTTCTTCACAAACCTGGAACTCACCGAGTTAGGCTAACTGACCAGGGAATTCCAGGTCTCTGCCTTCATGCTGGGATGCTACCAGCATGCTATCATGTCTGGCTTTTCATGCGAGTTCTGAGGATTAAACTCGGGCTTATAAGACAAACACTCCCAACTGAGCCATCTCCCCAGTCCTTCTGCTGTCTTTGTATTTGCCCCCAACGCTGGAGGATTACACTTCATCATCTTCTCTTACAGCATGTGAACTTCCCATGGTACTTAGAAAGCAGCTCCCAGCTTCTGCTTTTTTCCTGAAAGTACCAAGAATCTTATGGCATCATTTGTACTCGGTCTCCCACAGAGAAGGGCAGGAGGGGGCACCCCCTGTCTTGCAGCAGGGGAACCCCACTAGGCAGCTGTGAGCATGGCACAGTCTTCCCAGGGCAGAAGCCAGGAGAGCTGGGGTACAGTGGTGACACTTGATGGTGACACCGCCGGAGCTGAGTGAGCCCTTCTCTTCGGAACTCAGCAGGCCTCACTGTCCGTGGAGAGTCAGCTCCAGGAATGCAGAGCCCAACCAGACCCCTTCCAAGCCAGGCAGCTTCTGGGTACCCACAGTGGGATGGCAGCTAAAAATGCCTTTGCGGTAGGTGGTTAATTTCTGCTTGTTACTTACTAATAATTATAGCTTTCACTCTGGCACCTCTCACAGCCGAAACCAGCAGCTATTCTTAGATGTGCACGATCAGAGTTTCTGATTTCTGCTGGGAATTTGAAGCTGTGATACTGTCACAATTTCCTTAGCCTGACCCCTTCCCCTCCAGCTTCTCTCAGCCACCATGGAGTTGCATCAGCAGAATCTAGAGGCAACAGTGGTTTGTCCACCCTGAGGAGAGGAAGACAGTTCCTAGACACGTGGTGTATGGGGGACCAGCCCTGGCCCATCAGCCTTCTCCATCTGCGGGGGTTTGAGTTTATAGTCTTTACCTTTCGTATAGCTGGCACTTATCGAGCACAATGTGCGGTTCAGATACTGTGCCAAGAACTCTGTGTTGTGACCCGCTGAGTCCCCTTCATAACTGAGGCAGAGTTACCAGGTCACCCATCTCAAGTTGCAAGGCTCACATGTTGGAAGGCCTAAATTCAGCACCAACCTGTGCAGCCTGCAGCCCACAGCCCTGCTCAGACATTCAGTTGTTCCCTGTAGTCTGGTTGTGGGCCAGGCTCTGCAGTGCAGTGGTCATGGAGACAGACACTCAGTCCCTGCCTTCCTAGGGTCTGCAGATGCAGAACAACAGTTACAGAAGCCAGTGACTTCCATGTGCCAAGTGCCAGGAACAAACAGTGCCGCTCCTGTGACCCCCGGGAACAAAAGGTCTTGCCAAAGCAAGAAGCAGGAAGCAATAGAGAAGGCCTGCACATCTGAGCAGGGCAGAGTTTGCTTAGCACTGGTCAGGAACAGTGGAGAGGTGCAGCACCACCCTGCACAGCACAGCTGAGAGAGCCCTGCCTGTAGCACGAGCTCTGAGAGACGAAACTAGACAGTGCAGTTCTAGGACCCCAGGGGAGGCAGTGGGTCTGTGGCCAGGGTCAGGTCGTGCACATTAGGCTGTTCCCAGTAGCCACAACTGATCTTTGAACCTCCTGCGTAGAAGCTCTGAAGAGCTAGAAGGTCTGAATGGGGCTTTAAAAGCTCCCTCCAAGTGAGTGTGGAATGGGCAGAAGGCGGCAAAGGTGGGAGCCAAGGAGGGACGTTCAGAGCGTGTGTGTGTGTGTGTGTGTGTGTGTGTGTGTGTGTGTGTGTGTGTGTGTGTGTGTGTGTGTGTGTTTTCTCTCATTGCTGAGTCAGAATAACTCACAAAAGCAAACTCAGGCCTGTCTGCACTGCGAAGTTGGTTCAAGACCAACCCGGTCCTTCAGTGAGATCCTAAAACAAAACATAAGGTAAGGGCTGTGTAGCCAGAGTTTTCCTGCCTGGCCCACAGTCAGGACAAATCTCTGTCACCTGCCAGTCCCACAGCCTCTCAGACCTGACCAAGTAAACACAGAGACTTATATTGGTTACAAACTGTATGGCCGTGGCAGGCTTCTTGCTAACTTTTCTTACAGCTTAAATTAATCCATTTCCATTAATCTATACCTTGCCACGTGGCTCGTGGCTTACAGGCATCTTCACATGCTGTTTGTCATCATGGCGGCTGGCAGTGTCTCTCTGACTCAGCCTTCCACTTCCCAGCTTTATTCTCCTCCTTGTCCCGCCTACACTTCCTGCCTAGCCAATGGCCAATCAGTGTTTTATTTATTGACTAATCAGCAACACATTTGCCATACAGAACATCCCACAGCAGGGCTGGGGATGGAGCTCCATGATAGAGTATTTACGGGTTTGATCCCCAGCACACACAGAATTCTGACTCCCACTTCTTGCAAGTTATTTCTTATCCCACTGAGCAAACAAGGAAGTTGCACTAGATCACACAATGACATGCTCAGCGTGCAGCACACACTAGTCACTAGTACAATCTCAGTGTGTGTGTGTGTGTGTGTGTGAGAGAGAGAGAGAGAGAGAGAGAGAGAGAGAGAGAGAGAGAGAGAGAGAGAGACTATGCCTGTGTGTGCTGTGTATATGCATGTGTGTACTTGTGTGTAGAGACCAGGGGAGGGTTCTGGGGGTCTCCTCTAGCTGTCTGCTTTGCTTTCTTGAGATTGAACCTGAAATCCACCATTTTTGGTTAAGCGGGCAAGCCAGCAAGCCCCGGTGGTCTTCTTGTCTCTAACCCACCCCAGAGCTGGGGCTGTGGACGTGTACAGCCATACCTGGCTTTGTGCGTGGGCCCCAAGGATCCAAACTGGCCCACATGCTTGTACAGCAAGCTCACCCACTGAACATCTATCTCCCCAGCAGGAAGAACTCTTCTGAAGGAGGCTGTGTGGTACAATAAAGACATTATCCAGTGGATATGCAGGGAAGGAGTTGCTGGGGGCCCAGACAAGATCAGTGTTAGTGGGGTGTTGGGCTGCAAACCATCTGCCAGTGGTGCAGATTGGATGACGGGAAGTGTAGGCAGAGAGAGTGCAGCATCCTTGCAAAAAGAATCCCTGTGGATCAGCACAGGGGAGCTAGGGAGGCATGTGGGATGAGAAAGACCGGGGTGTGCAAAACGGCTGGCGTAGACGTTGATGGCGGTTCGGATAACCCAGTAAAGACCTTCAGCAGCCTAAAGTCAGGAGTTGTGTGGAGGTACGGAATTCTTTAGACCATGAGAGAGCGGGTGAGGGGCTCAGACCCAGCACAGGGTGCAGAGTGGATGGGTGCCAAGAACATAGCTTGTCAGTGTGGTGGCAGGAAGGGGCTCTGTCTTGCAGCCTCTGGCTCCTCACATTGATGAGTCAAGGTCTCCAAAGGAGTGACTCCACACCAGAAAGTTCCTGAGTCAGAACAGTTGGGTCGTGGCCTAGAAAGAGTGAAGTGTCTCACTGGTGGGACGAGGAGCGTGTCTCACTCTCCCACTGAAACCCTGGAAAGGAATCACTCTTGAGAGACTAGCACAGCCGGGCAGTGTCTCGGAAAGCTGTGTGGCTAAGGCCCCGACATTTGGCTAGACCATCAATGAGGACAGGACCTGGGCTGTGCTCAGCTCCGGTACTGCAGAGCCCATCATTGGGGTCTATTCCAGAAATGCTCAGGGTGAGGCAATACCACAGTAGAATCCCTTCCTCCACTCACTGCAGGCCTCTCCCCCAGAGAAAGCAAAACACCAGTGAAATGAGGGATGGGAAGGATGGGGGCTTCCTGGCCTCTAGTGGCTTGGAAGGGTGACCGGAAAGCCACTTGAATTTTGTATGAAAGGGAAAGTTCCAGGGAACACAGCAGGTATGTGTGTTCAGCACCCCAGACTCCCTGTGTGCATCCTGCTAACACATCCCTGCACTCTGTGGCGTCCCTCTCCAGAGAGTCTGGGGTAAAGGAAAAGGTTTGGAGGGATCATAGACTCTGCAGCCTACCTCTGTCTGCCTGTTGGTTTGTTCCAAGTGGCAGGGACTAGTCAGTGCTGTGATCTCTTCAAGCGCTGCCTTGAAAGCTAGATCTGCCAGTGCCTAATCCAAGTTCAGCTCCCAGGGATGTCCCTAACAGACTGCTCCTTGGAGGTTCATAAAGGATACGCTTCTGGATGTAGCAAGCCCCCAGAAAGCCCTTTGTCATGCTCAGGCCTCAGAAGAGCAAGCTCCAGAGGGCAGAGTCACTCCCCTGTGTGGGGACTGTGTGCCGCGGGTCCTTGTTCTTGTGCTCATTTCAGCCCTTTCTCTGATGAGCAGAGCCAAGGGCAGCTTCCGTCCTAGTGCTGAAGGGCTCTAAGTAGGCCCTGGGACGACTGTCCTCAGAGGTTGGGCCAGAGCCCAGGCAGACCTCACGCTGTCAGTTTGGTAGTGGCATATGTCTGCCCTTCAAGGACCAAAGCACAAGTGACCTGGGCACAGGTGGACACAAAAGGCTGTTGGCTTGTGGCCATGTCCAGCAGGGTAAGGCACAGCTGGCTCTGGGCCCTGCCAAACTCCTAGAGTGTGAAAGTCCCCAAGCAGAATACCAGCCGCCACAGGGTCTCTGAGGGCAGTGATCCAGGACAGCATCTGTTCTCTGCTCTGCCCCCACAGCTGAGGTCTACATTGGCATTGGAAAGCCTGCTGAAGCCACAGCCTGTACCCAAGAAGCTGCCAACCTCTTCCCGATGTCCCACAATGTGCTATACATGCGGGGCCAGGTTGCTGAGCTTCGAGGAAACTTCGATGAGGCCCGGCGATGGTATGAAGAAGCCTTATCCATCAGCCCCAGCCATGTGAAGAGCATGCAGCGACTGGTGAGTCTGAGACCAAGGCCAGGGTTCCCATTTCCTGGACTGGGCTCTCCTTGGAAGCAGCGGGTAGCCTACAACCCTCACGCCCACTACTTCCCAAGGCCAAATACAGTTAGCCTATTGAAACATCACATGGCACACAGCCAGGCAGGTGCTGTGATACCTTGGGAGGTGACAGTACCCAGCCACAACTGTCTCACTAGGTCCTACTAGGTGCAGTGGAGCAGTTGGGTCAGCAATCCAAATCCCCCTGTGGCTCTAGGTTTGAGAAGGATGATCTTAAGTGTTGGTCACCATCACTCCCATCTGGGCCCTGCACTGCTTGCAGCAGCCACCTTAAGGGAGTATCCGTACCAGAGATTTCAAAGGCCTCTTACTCTGGGGGATCTGGAGCCTCCAGTTTGTCTCCAGGATACTGGCCATTAGGGAGCGGCCAGTTACAGGAAGGGAGGGGTGCCCGTGTCACAGACAGGGGAGATGTTTGGCCAGCTTCACGCCATGTATACAAACCTGTGGCAGTTCAGAAATACATATGCCCAAGACAGAAGAGGAACACATTGCCCTGCTGCCCTCACCCCGGGGGACAGGCCATCTTTGAGAGGCCTTAGAGTAGGCCACTTGCCATCTTGGTGTCCTTCCAGAAGTTTGTGGCCGTCAGGGATGTGTATGGGATGCCCTCCCTAACAGAGCACCCGTCTGTACCTCCTCCTTATGGGATTCTGACTGAACACAAAGGTCAGTGTTGTGTTCTAAGCTGGCGGAAAGCCACAGGGCCCCCTCTGGACCAGTGTGCCAAGCTCGGTTCTGAGGTCATTAGGTTCTTAGCAGAGGGCCTCTCTCGTTTAATAGGCCGCAGGAAAGGTGAGATAGGTGTCTTTCACATCTGTGGCCCTCGGGAGCTCATGGCCGTCATCAGACAAACATGTGAGATAGGATGGGGGCACTGGGCACAGAATCCTGGGACAGAGATCAGGTCCCAATGGTGTCTCTCACTCTCTTTAACTCCAAGAAGGGCCCGGAAGCTCTCTGTGCCTCCATGTCCCTTTTGCAAGAAGTCCTGTTAGACTGGCTGTGTGTCTAGGCCTAAGAGGATGTGGTTTTGTAACTAACAGTAAAATGTGCTCAAAGGATCCTGTCTTGCCGTTTCTCATCAGTGCTGTGTGGTGTAGGGGACTGAGCTGTAGCTGCTGGCTTTGGGTAGGACAGTGTTGATGAACTGAAAATGCACTTTATGAGGGAACTTGTGCCTGAGGGTTAGTTCTGAATCTGAACCTGGATTTGTTGTTTAGGAACCTTGGCATTTCTGTGATTTGGGCAGCTGCTTACCCTGGTGGGCTGTGTGAGAGCTAACCAAAGTGACTGAGTAACGAGCCAGCAGAGTTCCTGGTGCCTAGTAGGTGTTCATTAAATAAAAGCCAGAGGCAGTCATTTTCAGTTTCAAAAATAAATCCAGCCTTGTAATAATTACAGTCACTCACTTTTTTTTTCAGATTCCTTTTATGAGCACTCTGTAACTCGATGCAGCTTTATAAATAATTTCACATATTATCCAAACATTAGTCTGTTTGATTAAAGATATTACCTGGCTTTTAATTTTTGTCTCACTATTGAAAGAGGGATGTGTTAAGAGCTTTTCAGGTCCCCTAGCTTTTGTTCGAATGTTGCAGAAGAATTAAACACCAAGTGCCCAGGCCTTATTAAAAAGAAGTAGCATGCTTCTACCTTGGGGCCTATGAATTATTCAGAGAAGTGTTTCTTGTTCATCCCCAGGGGGAACACTTGAGACAAAAGATCAATAGGAAAGTCACCCCAGGAGAGGTTTCTGTTTTCCCCTTAGAGCTTTTCAAGCCCCCAGCTCCTGACAAGTGTTTTCCTTTCTGAGGGGCTAGCCAGGTGGCCAGCACAGAGGAAGTGAGACAGGCCTCTGAGCCTCACCAGGCCTGGAGACACTATCCACCTTGGTGGTCTTCCAATGGGGACCCACAGTAATCACAGACCCGCAAGGCCTTTCTCTGTGTATCCTGATGGCTTCGGAAACCACCCAGATTGAAGGCGGGCTGGGAGCAGCCAGCTCGCAGGTTTGGGGCAGTTCAGCTTCTCCAGCTTGGCAGCTTTGCCCAGTGCCAGTGCTCAGGGACTCCCAAAGAGCTTGCAGGCTCCTTCCTGGTGATCTTGTACACGGTGCTCCCCAGTCGTGGTTTTCCCCTCGCCCTGCCACAGTTGAGGGCAGATCTTCTTCCTTCTGGCGTGCTGGGTCTTCTAGTGCCTGCAGAGAGTCTCTGGAATCCACAGGCTCTTTAGCCCTGAAACATCAAGACCTTGCCCCAGCTACTTAAAGCAAAGCAGCTTTTCAGTGTCTTAGAGATCAGGAAGGTGGCTCACACTTTATTGCAAGGCCAGGGCTATGGTTCTGGACAGGTCTGGACTAGATTCCCAGTGCTCTTCTTACTCATTGACTTTGGGGCTTAGAGGCAGGTACTCCTCTCCTGTGCCTCAGTTTCTTCATCTACATAACCAGGGAGAATGTTAGCACCAGTTGCTCTTCAAGGCTAACCACACAAGAGAGCCAAACCCTTTAGTTGGTACACAGATGTCTTCTCCTCACAGGAACCAGGCTAGTCTGTGAGCCCTTGAGCTCCTTGGGAGCAGAGAGCAGAAGTCTGGGGAGGAGGTGAGGCTCCAGGTTTATGGGCAGCAAGAGGCAGAAACAATGATGAGCACTGAGTTTCCTGGTACCCAGAAGAGAGTGAGAGCAGCCACAGGCCAATCCATACCACACTGTGCCACACCAGAGCCAAGAAAGGTTAGGAGTAACAGGTGAAGGAACACGGACCAGAAACCATCATAAAACCAACTGAGAAGATCCCAAGATAAGGGACCATGGGAGGCAGACCTTGGTCACAGAGAAAACCCAAGGACAGGAAGTTTGTCCATGGCAGCCCCCGTGTTCAGAAAGAAGAGCCGAGCCGCTGGAGGGGTGGTCTCCAGGAGTAGTTGCCTGACGCAGGTAGAGTCTGGCAGCTGATAGAGGCACAGATGGGAGCTCGCGCTTGCCCTGACTAACTTCTAGGGATGTGAGTGGTACAGCGGCACACTGTGCAGAATGCAAAACGTGTTTGCATTGTTAAAAAGCAAAGACAAGGCATAATCGTATCGATGAAAGTAAAGTGGAAAGTCAGAGTTGAGATAAATGTAAATTAAACCCACGGGAAATGGATAATTTCCTAACTTCACATACGGTGGAAAGGAAGGAAAAACAAAGGTGTTGTCAATTAGCCCAGGCCAGGAGGCAGGGGCTGAGTGTGGACAGGTATTAAGCAAGCAATAAGTTCAAGAGACTAGGAATTGCAAAGCTGTGGAGGAATTCTCAGAGTGATCAGACTTTTTCCCAGAAGGCCTAAAGGAATATTTTCAATGTTAGTTTGCATAAATGTATAAATTTGCACTTATTTGCTGGCTATGTTAAAAGTCCTTTAGCTCATGGTACCTGCAACGCATTAATGAAACGTGGGCCAGCTTTTCCCAAAGCAGTCATTCGGTTTTGAGTGGAGAGAAAAGAGAAGGTGCACAGTGGTGGCCAGAGGTGGCCTCAGGGAGAAGACTGTCTGCTTGGGCTGGACTTTGCAGGCCAAGGACAGGCAGAGAGACTTGGTGCATCCAAGGACACAATTACCAGGACAGGAACAAATTCTACAAATAGGGACATCTGGCTGCCCTCTGATCACGTCAGCCTGGGCTTTTGAGGGCAATGTATAAGATGGAAAGGTAAGAAAGGACCAAGGGCTTTCTGAAGCGAAGGTGGAAGGCAGCCAGGAAGGCTGTGTGGAGGGGAGTCGTCAAGACCAGAAGGGATGGTGTTGCTGAGCAACAAGCAGGGGTGTGTGTGTCAGCAGGAGGCTCGGGCCTGCCTCTGCTGAGCTTGACAGGTCGAGAAAAAGGTGTAAAACAGGAGCAGATGTGGGGCTCATCCAAGGTCTGATGGAGTAGACAGCATGGGAGGGAGGAGCCGAGATGCCCAGAGCACAGGAGAGGATCGGGAACTAGAGGAGCAGTGCACTGAGTGCCACAGCGAGGACCAGCAGGGGTGACACTGATAGCGGAAGTGTGGCATCTGCGAGCAGCAAAGCCTTTCTCTCATCTCAGATGAGCACAACCGAGTGCTAGAGTCCTGGACAAATCAACAGCCACCAAAACAGCCTGGGGCTGCTGGTTTCTAGGTCCTTTGTCCCTACCACTCAGTGACAATCACAGACAACAGGAAGGTGAGCTTAGCTTCGAAAGAGGTCCCCAAAGGAAGTCAAGGGATGGGATGGGGAACCCGGCCACCTGTAGCTGCCTGCTTTCGGTTACTGCTCATTGGAAGAACACACTTTGAGGTCCTATCAGAGGTGTGTGTAATAACTAGCTTTTGTCTAGAGCATGGCACACATGTTTGTCTTCTGGGGGTGGACTGCGAGACAAGGAACCCTCTTAGTTGGGCTAGGACATCTTCAGGCTAGAGGGCTCACACCAGGCTGTCCTTGAGGGCTTCCCTGGCTCTCACGTTCTCTGAAGCATAGGTTCTGGATTGGCAATAAGTACATAAACTCCAGAGGGATTTTGTTAGTGGCGGAAAGTGGCAGGAATTGGTTAAGATGCTGGAACTATCCCATGCTGTCCTATGTGGATGGCAGACTCCACAACACGAGGTTTGCTGGGATGTGTCGTCTGCCTTATACCCACATTTTCAGTTCTTTGAACAGTTCTTAAGGTGTTGCATCAAAACAAAGCTGTCCACAAACACTGTTCTGAGATAATGGCATCTCTCCTGAAGTTTCAAACAGGCCTGATGTCAGAACTCTCTGAAACTGGCTTCAAATATCACTAGATATTTATTCAATAATCAACCCTTTTATCCTGTCATACATGGGCATCGTGAAAATTGGTGTTTTCCTCCCTCCATCTCTGAAGGTGTCTGTCTGTCTGTCCCCTGAACTAGAGGAAGTTGCGTGTCTCACAGCTTATTAATCAAAAGTCTGCCCCCAGACTGTCGGGCGTGGCAGCCTGTGCTCCCGCGTTGGTCTGATGGGCCCATGATGAGAGCTCTGTGATACTGACGCAGCCCTGGATTACCTCCTGACCTCCCATTTCTCCTGGGGGCTGTGTCTGCTCCTTCCGTTGGTCTCGCTAAGACCCAGGCACAGGTATGTGCTGGAATAGACTGAGGCCCGCCTCCTCTCAGAGCCAGTCTCTTTCATCCAGTGTCAGCTTTCTTCCCATGCATAGAAAAAAGACTGACAGCGGAACTGCCCGTAGTCTGCTAGGAAGGCTCTGTCACCTATGAATTGTCTTTTGTCTTCTTTCAGAATTAGAAAATTGCTTTGACAATTAGAGAGAGCAACTTTTTCTCTGAAGGCCTGTGGGCTATTTAGATGCCTCCCTGCCCATGTGTCTGTGTCCCTAATAAGTCTGCAGGCCGCTTTGCTTAATCTCTCCACTCAGTATAGCTGGCTTTAAGCTCATGAGAGGGAAGAGTGCTACATTCTAGCCGAGGGGCCGTCTTTGCTGTGTGTTGCCTCTTCGTCCTTTTTAATGGTCCACATGGCACTTTAGCTACTTGGACAATGTAAGGCCTTTTCGACAAATAGTGCTTAGCCCTAAATTTCACTTTTAATAAACAGTGTAATTTGGAAGGTTATATGTCATATCCGGTATCACACTATTTAGTGAAGTGGAGAATTTCTTGTTTCCTGGAGGGGAAGCAGCGCTCAGTGATCTGCCCTGGTCACACTGTAAGTTAGAGCAAACAGGACAGAAGGGGAGTCTCACCATGTAGGACTCCAGATCCTCAGTGACAGTTGGCATTGGAGTAGCTCCCAGCCCCCAGCTCTGCTGCCTTTGTCTTGTTTTGTTTTGTTTTGTTATCTGAGGGTTTGGGGTTGGCTTGGTTTGGCTTGGTTTGGGCTGGATTTTTTTGGACTGGATGTTTTTAGTATTGAACCTAGGACCTTGAGTATGCTATGCAAACGCTGAGCAATTGAACTATATACCACTTGTAAATTTCCATTTTCTCATGGTAGATGGAGTAGCTGTAGTGCCCACATGTGTTACTGTGTAGGTTCAGTACAGGATGAGTGGTGAGCACCACTGTCATCCCTAGGTGTAGGTTACAGCTCTGGTAATCTCTCTGAGTTCATGGCTGTGAGTAGGACACATCCTCTTGGGGAGAGCAGCCCATGTCCAAGGCATCAGGGCCCTTGGGTTGCTCTGTGAATGGGCTCCCCTGGTGGGAGTTTCGAATCTGGTTTGGGAGCAGGTGGCAGCTCTAGAAACAGCCAGGCCAGAGGTATCCAGAGGCATGACCAGTCCAGGGGTAGAGCAGCAAGAATCAGAAATGATGGGGAGAACCAGGCAAATGGCATTTTCATGACATCAGCTGTGTCAAGATTCTTACATTCCTTTTTAATTACTTAGTTTTAGTTTATAACAGTTTCTGGATGCTGGGTATCTGTGTCCTCCTTGAAGCAAAAGGAGTATCCCTGAGAATAGAGACCCTGCTCTTCATCACTTGGCTCCTGTCTGGCTATAGCCCTGCTGCCCCTACCCCAACCCTCCAAGCATCCCTCCAGGGCAGGGCCTTCCTCCATAGGAATTTTTTGTTTGTTTGGGAGAGAGGCCCTCCAACCCAGCAACACTTGTCCCTATACTGGCCAGGGAGAAGTGGCATTAGGCGACCTGGCTCTCCCTAAGGACCATCATAATCACAGACCCAGAAGCAACCTGGGCCAGGACAGGTTCTGAATGCAGACTGTGTGGTGCCTTGTGTCATAAGGTCTTTCTTCACTTCACCCAAAGGGAAATACCAGTGCTGTGCTTACTTCTGATCCTTGCTCTGAAGTCTTAGGTGGCCAGTTACTGACAGCCAAGTTCAGTCTTGACACCAATTATGACCTGATTTTTTTCAAAGCTGGCATATCCTACCCTTGCCATTTGCTTTTAGAGATCCTGTCTCACTATACTAGCTTGGGCCAGATGTGGAGTTTCTTGCCTTCGTTGGTCTGTGTCTTCATGTACTGATACCAACTCTGCTCCACATTCCCAGGCCCTGGATCTTGGTCCTGATGCTCTCTCATTCTGCAGCTCTCCCCAGCCTACTACCTGCCTTTGAACACAGATTGAGGGTTTGGCTGCCATGAGAAAGTGGCCTTTGGGGCTTCCTGGACCACTGGTCCCAAATCATCTTGTGCCTGATTGCTTTCCCATTATTGGGGCTGACTCCAAGCTCCCCGTTGAGTGCTGTGGGCTTCTCTGGACCATGTCAGCTCCGCTTGTTTTCTAGACTTGCAAAAGAGACTTAAAACTTCTAGGCCCAAAGCTTTTGGGGAGATATCTCTCATGGGAAGGTCTCTTCAAATAGCAGATGGAAGTCCAAAATGGACAAGTGGCAGGTGAGAAATAATACTCAGGAAATTTAGGCTCTGATCAGTCATGCAGAAGCTACTGCTAGTCCCTGTAGAAGGGATTTGTACCTAACTCCACCAGACCCCAAGTGCTTGTGTCCACAGTCTTCTCTGCTCTCCATGCAGGGATTCGGCCAGCCCTGTTCCCTGCCCTGGGCAGGAGGAGGAGCTCAGACAGCAAAGTCTCTCTCGGCTAAGCATCAGGAGCAAACATGGCTTGAATCATTGCATAGTTTCCATGCAAAGCGGCTGGGCCCCTGAGCAAGTTGCCTTACTTCTCTGGGCCTCAGTTTCTTCTTCTGTCCATGGGGATGATGGTGATCACGCTGGCAGAAGTGAGGTATGATCACACTCCTGAGCCTAAAGGACCACAGATGTGTCCAACAATGAGTGGTACACCTGGGTTCTTAGGAGAAGTGTAAAGTGTCCCCTTTTGATGTCTGTCGGATGCCTGTTCCCCAGGGCACAAGTGACCCCAAGCTAGTAACAACAGTGATTTGATGAGGGAAATCTTGGGGAATGGTACACACATGCACACACATGTATGCACACACACACTGGCCCAAGATTCTGTCTGGCTAAGAGTTGACTCTTGATTAGCTCCATAATTGAAATTCTGGCCAGTGTCCTTCTAAATGCAGCAGAAGCTGCCGGCCTAGCACAGGGAAGCCACTGACACTGGATGTGGTGTTTCTTCATAGATAAACTCGGCCCCTCCCTACAGGAGCCTGGAGTCTGCAGGCTCTCTCTCACCCTCTGCACTGGGATGCCAGATCTAGACAGGTGTGGTGATGTATTGTGTACCCTAATAAACTTTACCTGAAGATCAGAGAACAGAACAAGCCACTAGATTAAACATAGAGGCCAGGCAGTGGTAGCACACACCTTTAATCCTAGCACTCAGGAGGCAGAGATCATTGTGACTCTCTGTGAGTTCAAAGCCACCCTAGACTATATGAAATTGACTCAGTCTAGGAGAGAAACAGAGCCAGGCAGTGGTGGCACACACCTTTAATCCCAGTACTGGGAAGCACACACACCTTTAATCCCAGGAAGTGATGGCTGGGCGGAGAAAGGTGTATAAGGCGTGAGGAGACAGGAACTAAAGGCTTTTCGGCAGAAGTGTCCCTTTCGGCTAGAGGCTTTTTCAGACTGAGGAGTCGGTGAGGTAAGAGGTGGTGGCTGTGGCTTGCTCTGCTTCTCTGTTCTTTCAGCTTTCACCCCATTATCTGGTTCCAGGTTTCTTTTATTAAAAGACCGTTTAGCAGTTCGTGTTACAGACAGGTACATGGGGCTGGAACCAAGCTCAAGTGAAAGGTCCCTGCAGAGACCTCCCCGAACAAACTAGAAGCAAAATCTGCTTCTTCCTAAGGACAACATGCGTGTTTCCAAGCCTTTCAAAGCAAGGCAGGTCAATCGAGTTATAATTGGCTCTCTAATTAGAACTCCCACGAGCTGTTAAATTCTCTAGCTGCCCATTGTGTCTTCTACAAAGGTAGCAAATACACTTCTGCCTTTGAAGAGCCTGCTGCAGTCACCAGCTTCCTGCTGGCAGCAGCCCCTCTGCAGGCACCACTGCCTCACTCAGATGCCTGCAGACCCACCAGCAAGCATGCCAGGGACGGACGCAGCTGTTGCCTGAGAAGTGGCTACAGGAAAGTCAGGCTCCAAAGAAGGTCATGTTGCTGGCAACCAGCTGGAAGCTGCATAGAAAAGTTAGTCATGTTTCCAAGGTGATACATTCCTGGGGAGATACCATAGAGCCTGGGGCCCCCTACAGGAGCTGCTCCCTGTGTCTCTCTCAGTGCTGAAGACAATTGATTGTGTGTGTGTGTTGTTCCCCTCAACCCTCAGAGGGCAGCATGGTTTGGACACTGATACTGGTGTCTGGTGGCTGGAGTGTCACCTGGAGGCACTCCAGCAGTTCCAGCTGCATTTGGAAGGGTGCTGGTCCCACTTACCAATGCTGAGGCCTCTTGCAGCTCCTGCCAAGGAGGAGGCTCCCACAGTGCATTCTGGGCCCATCGAGCATAGCCTTCTCCTCTAACTCCAAGCCGCTGCAGCGAGCTCACGTGGGTGGCGTGAAGTCAGTCTTGTTGGGAGAACTTAAACTGTGGAAAGTGGCAGGTGGCACAAGTCTGGGCTTCTTTCTTTCAGAGAGTCATCTTAGCTGGTATGTCACTTGCACTCATGGCCAGATGGGGAATTATTATGAAGGAGGGAGGCAGAGAGACGTGAGAACAGTGACCATGGGTAGAGAGGAACACTCAAGGCTCCACCTCGGGATTCGTCTGCAGAGGATGCCCTGGCGCAGAGCAGACAGCATGCCTGCCCTCTAAGTAGAGGTGGGGCTGAAAGAAGCCAGGGGAGGAACTGCAGAACTATCTGGGCCAGGGCCACAAAGAGTGGTGGCTAGGAGTACGCACGCAGTTTAGAGCAGAAAAAACAGCCTCTGGAATCTAGATCTGACATACTGGAGAACTGTGTGACCAGGACATGTCATGCTCACTCTGTAGTACAGAAGCAATCATGCCAACCTCTAGTCTGCCCTCAGGGATGTAGACATGGTTCTGACCCAGCACGAGTGACTCACCCCATTGCCTGCCCTTCTCCCAGACATGGTAGTTGTGAAAGTCACATGGGGAGTGAGAGATTCCCCCTACCCCAGAGGAGACAGACATGAGGTCTCCCTGTGGACTTGCCACTTCCGTGTTCTTAGGAAAGAGGGGCTTGCTTTTAGCAAAGTGTCCAGCCAGAGTTGCCTGGCACAGGATTATAGAGCAGCCGATCCCGGATCAGCCAGCACCTGTAACAGGTCATCTCTGGGTATGAACATCCAGGTTAGAGCACAGAAGAACCATTACCTTTCCTGGATCTCTAGGCTGTACATGTCACAGTGAGCAGGATAGCCACAGGAGTGATGGCGGATGCTTTAATTTATTCTAATTTTCCAGCCTCCCTCCAAGTCATTGGTCATGCCCCCAGGGACCCATTTTGAGCTTCTGAGAAATCAGGCATGCTCAGTGTTGGCCACAGCTCATTCCATAGCAGGGATCACATACAAATGAGCATGGTTCCTCGCAGCCAGCAGGTGAGCAGCACCTCCCACGCCAGCTCCAGCC